>NC_142798.1:5171835-5415595 GCF_049724085.1 Artemia sp. Qi Xiang Cuo | reverse complement strand
AACTCTAAACTATTAACTAAAAGTAAACTAAACTAGAACTTCAACAAAAACTCTAAGCTATGAATCTAATATAAAAACTCTAAACTCTTAACTATAACTAAACTAGAACTCCAATTTGAACTCAAATTTATAACATTAAACTATTAAGTAAAATTAAACTAAAATTCTAACTGAAACTCAAAGTTAAAAAAATCAAACTATGCAATAAAATTAAAATAAACTAGAAATCTAAAACAAAAACTCTAATCTATGACTAATATAAAACTATAAACTATAAAATAAACTTAAACTAAACTATAACTCTTAAAAAAACTCTAAGATAAGACTATAAGATAAAAATATAAAATATTAAATAAAAATAAAATAAAATATAACTAAAACAAAAACTCTAAGCTAAGAATATAAGATAAAAACTAAAAGCTATTAAATAAAAATAAACTAAACTAGAAATCTATATTAAAATATAAGGTAAGAAATAAAAATAATAAATAATATATAACTTCAAAAAAAAACTCTAAGCTAAGACTGTAATATAAAACTATAAAATATTTACTACAGATTAAATAAAACATAAAATAGACAAAAACTCTAGTCTATTACTATAAGATAAAAACTCTAAACTCTTAAATAAAACTAAACTAGAACGATAAATGACAATCAAATTTAAGACATAAAAATATTAACTAAAATTAAACAAAACTAGAACTCTAAAAAAAAAACTCTAAGCTATGACTCTAGGCTAAAAAATATAATCTCTTAACAAAAAAAGAAATAAACTTCAAATCTAACAGAAACTATAATCTAGGAATATAATATAAAACACCAAACTCTTAAATACACCAAACTAGAAATCCACCTTAAATTAAAATTTATAACATAAAACTATGAACTAAAATTAAAATAAAATATAACTTTAACAAGAACTGTAACCTAAGACTCTAAGCTAAAACATTATAGAATTTTAACTAAAACTGAAGCACGGGCTGTGTGGTCGTTGGTGCGCCCGGGGAGAGCCGTGGTGGGCGTGGGGGCCCTGGAGCGCCGCGTTAGCCGGGGGTAGGCGGGGGAACGTGGGGGTGCGGGGGGCAGGTCGGTGGGGGTCGGGGGGCCAGTTGGAAGCCTAGGGGACCTGTGGGGACCAAGGGAGGGCCTTTGGCAGCCTGAGGAGGGCCTTTGGGTGGCCCGGGGATTGCCTTTGGGGGTCTGGGTGGGCCTTTGGGGGCTCCGGAGGCCCTTTGAGACCTTGGGGGCCTTTGGGGGCCGGGGAGGGCCTTTGGGGCACCGGGAGGGCCTTTGGGGCACCGGGAGGGCCTTTGGGGCACAGGGTGGGCAGTTGAGGGCTTGGGGGACTTTTGGGGCCGGGTGGTGGGCCTTTGGGATCCCGTGGGTCGTTGGGGAGCTCGTTGGGCGTTTGGGGGCCCGGGGGAGGGCCTTTGGGGGTCTGGGTGGGCCTTTGGGGGCTCCGGTGGCCCTTTGAGAGCTCTGGGGGCCTTTGAGGACCGGGGGCTTCCTTCGGGGCACCGGGCGGGCAGTTGCGGGCGGGGGGGGCATTTGGGGACCGGGGGAGGGCCTATGGGATCCCGTTGGTCCTTCGGGAGCTCGATGGGCCTTTGGGGGGCCCGGGGATGGCCTTTGGGGGTCGGGGTGGGCTTTGGGGGGCGCTGGGGGCCCTTGGCGAGCTGGGGGGGCCTTTGCGGACCGGGGGCTTCATTGGGGGTGGGAAGGGGGTCTGAGACGCATTGGGGGTTTGGGTAGAGCAATCGGGGCCCGTTGGGTTGGGGTAGAGGACCTCACAACACTGTTAAAATACAACTTGTGTATTAGAACGACCACACTCAAAACCTCCTCCAAAATCTCTTCAAAAATCACCTCTCAAAATGTCTCCAGCTGTTTCGCCGAAATAGTTCCATAAAAGAGCTAAAGCGGTTTCGCCAAAATTATCCCTAAACGGAATTTCGGCATGTTCCTTTTGTTTAGCATCTCTGCGCCAATGCATTTCAAATTATTTGGAAACCTTTTCGCGCGCTAAGATCAATACGTCTGCTCGGAAACGATTCTCTTGTTAGAAACATAAAATTAATTCGCCCTTCGTGAATCAATTCTCTTTAGAACAACAAATTGATTCCCCTTTCGTGTCAATCAATCAATCATGACATCATGTGTGATCAAAACTTTGTCTCGGAGACAATTCTGGTCGAACTCCAAAGACATTAATTAACTTGACGTCATCTGTCAGACACTCCCTGGAAACAATTTGATTAATGACTGCCAACTCTAGACTGACCAGAAAAGAAAGTTGGCTCGGAAACGACAACATTATTGATCCCATTAACCACGTGTTCTCTCTAATTACTCTGTTCAAAACAACATTGACCTTGGCATTTTGCCTCGGAAACAATAACAACAACATTGACCTTGGCATTTTGCCTCGGAAACAATAACAACATTGACATTCGCTGAGGGCGTGCCAAAAACACACCTGGAGAAAGAGGTCATTGACCGATTACGCAATCATTCTCACTAATGACTCTATGCCCATATATGGACTCCTGTCACGAGTAACACCCCCCCTTCTACTCGGATTTCCCAGTATTCTTTAAAAAAACGATCAGAAATTAAATAAAAAAACAACAAGTTTTTCAACTGAAAGTAAGGAGCAACGTCAAAACTTAAAACGAACAGAAATTATTACGTATATGATTGGGTTCGCCCCCTAGTCAATACTTCACTCTTTAAGCCAAAGATTTTTTTTAGTATTTTCATAAGATCTAGTTATTCGAATTAGCGGCCTTTGTGACTAAGGGGTAATTTTTAAAGAATTGGAACAAAATTTGAACTTTAGCGTAAAGAGCGAGTTATTGACTAGGGGGCGAACCCCCTAATATACGTATTAAAAATATTCTAATATCGAAGTTCGTTACGTAAGTTAATTCGTAAGTTACATAAATTTACTACTAATGAAAACGTTCGTAAATAAAATTAAACAACTTTCGAGAAAGCCATTTAACCAAATAAAAGTAAAATTAATATGCAAATTTTGTTTCAATTATTCATATACGTTGAGCCAAAATCAAAACCTGTATTAATTTAAAAATGTTCAAAAATTTAATAAAAAAAAGTTTTTTTTAACTGAAAGTAAGGAGCGACATTAAAACTTAAAACAAAAAAAAATTATTATGTATAAGAAAGGGGCTGTCCCCTCCTCAACGCCTCGCTCTTGACGCTAAAGTTAGACTCTTTCTCACAACTCTATTTTGTAAAATAATAAAAACTTTAGCGTAAAGAGCGAGGCGTTGAGGAGGGGACAGTCCCTTTTATATACGGAATAGGTTCTGTTCGTTTTAAGTTTTAATGTCGCTCCAAACTTTCAGTTAAAAAACTCTCCAAACTTTCAGTTAAAAAACTTTTTTTATTTAATTTTGTAGACAAGTTCAAAGTGTCACTACAGACTCGCTTTAGAATTTGTATCACAGCTTAAAATTCTCCGTTTTATAGAGGGAAATAGCTGGATTTCCAGAGCTCATATTACGCTTGATATAATCTTCATTTCGAGTTATACTAGATGAGGCCAAGATGTCAGTTGATAAATCAATCTATTATTTAATAGGCTGTGTAATGACTTTAAACTTATTATTTTTCTGCCTAATTTTTAAGATAATTTCAACTGTATACTTAAAATTTCTGATATCACAGCTCCTGTAGGACTATGAAAAACGTTATAGATTAGTTTTCTGTTGTGAGGCTACGTATTTAATTTTAACTCCTAAATCAATATTCTTGTTTTTATATTTGACTTGTTTGTTTCCAGTGAAGCGATAGTTTTCTGTAATGTTACAAACATAGGGAAATATCACCGGTTGATTTATTTGCATAATTTTTATTGATATATGTTAGATGGGTTGTGAACTAATAATTTTTGTTCATTTTTAGTTTTAACTTCGCTGTTTACTTCCCTCAGAAAAACTTTGTTTTTTTAATTAATCTATGCTCTTTTTAATTAAAAGTTTAATTTAGAAACAATACTGCTATGACCATTTTTATTTATACGGAATAATTTCTGTTCGTTTTAAGTTTTAATGTTGGTCCTTAGTTTCGGTTGAAAACTGAAATCCTCTCCAATCTAGGGGAAATAAAACGTCTCAATACTTATTAAGGAGCAGAACTAAGAAGCCATACGAGAATTGAAGGAAAAAATAAGTTTAGGGTGAAAAAAAAATCAAAACATAGTATCAGTAGTAATGACCTTATTGATCCAGGACCAGATTAGGGACGAGATTGCATAATGCCAGCAAACACGCTATATGCTGGTCCTACAAGTGATTGTATAATATGCCTTACCACGGGCAGTCATCTATTACTATGGAGGGTACATGCCTTGCCAGACCGGTTTATGAGGCAACACCCATTTTCTGAGCCAATCAGAGATGTTTCTACTAACGGTACTCCATATACGGTAACTTGATTAGTATAGTAATTGGATTCAAATATAAGGAGTGATTTTCATTATAGTTCATATTAGTAAGAGAATTGAATTCAGAGAGAGAACAGTTTATTATTATTTGAGACGATATTAGCAAAGAAAATGAGTGGTACGTTTACACTATTGGAGCTTGATGGCGGAGCAGACAGCAGCAATGATATAGAGGCAAGGGTACCAAACATAGCAGTTGAAATTACACGAGGATGTAGACTAAGTCTTGAATGGGATGATATGTATGTAAGATATGTGATATCATTGAGCAAATTTGAATTGGGGGAGCAATTATATTTTGCAGCGAAATTGAATATTGTGCATATAAATAGACTTCAAGCTGCTTTAGATACACTAGTGAAATATATCGAGGAGAATAAATTGTATCAGTGATTATTATTGTAATTATATTCAATAAAATTGTTTCTAAATCAAAGATATTTTTCTATAGTCGGTTAGCGTATATTTCTAAAGTAGTAAAAGAATCATGGTTAGTCTGAAGTTGGTTTTGAGAGTGTTGGGAATATAGGGAAATCTTGGGAATCTAGTGTTTAAGGAAAAACGTTTGATTCTAGATGATGATTTTCTGGGGTTATCTGTTAAAAGGAAGATATTTTCACAGGGAATGCTTGTCGATAGAATGAGAACTGATTCTCTGTCATTAGACTATTGCATGAAGCTTTTAGGTCGTGGTCCAAAGGCATTTACACAATTTATTGACATATTAATCACAACAGGACAAAATGATATTGTGTATTTGCTTTTAAACACACACACTAGCTTAGAAATTTAAGACCATGATTTTTTCACGTAAAAGATGTTGTTCCATGAGGATTTACTCCTCTCTCTCCCTCCCTCTCCTTCTCAATTTGTTGATCGTAGCTCAGTTTGATTTTGGCGGTGAGAGTGTCAACACATGAAAGAATATTCCATACATGTCCACTATGCATGTATACACTGGGCAGCTGGTTATCATGTGAGAATTGTACAATGATTGACGAGTATGATGAAAAGTGCAGATTATGCAACCCATGTAAATTGCAAAGAGGATATGCCGTATAAATTATAGGATGTAATTCCTGTCTTGAAGGCATGTGTGACTCTCATCCTAGAGGATACCTATGCTCTAATTGTCACTATGATAAATGTAATCATTGGGAGAATACATATCCTGGTATGATTGGAAAGAATCCTAAACGTGATTTTAGTTTATTGCTAAGAGACTAGTATGGTCGGGACTTTAAATTTTTTAGGGAGAAGGAACCCGGCCTACGATTAAACTGTTGGAATAACAAAAGAATTTGGTTTCTATTTCATCGTTGTGAAGACAATGGCTACTATTATTATAAGCCTACTGATTTTTATTTGGCTGTTACAGAATTTGATTCACCACTTGAGGACACTGTATGTGACATTGCTTCAAATAAGCAAATTGAAAAATGTGAATTTTACAAAATGAATGAAAATAGTATCATTGACTATACAAAGAGATATTATAAGAGTGAAGTTACATTATACTGTAGAAAATGTGACCCTGATATTGCAGCACATCAGGATCAGTATACAGTGAATTCAGATGATCTACCTACTTTAGTTGTTCTCGACAAATACCTATACGTAGTAGAAGAAGAAATCTAAAAAGTAGAAAAGTCGTTTTTATCATGTATATGCATTATTTTTATTAATAAGCAATCTTAAATGCATTTTTAGAAAATTTTATTCGTAGGGCACTAAAATCAATATTAAACACACTTGAAAGTATATTTTCCACTAGAAAGTCGTTCCGTCGAGGAAAGTCAACGTAAATGCTAAGAAACTGCTTGTAGGAATAGCCACTACATCTGAACATGAAATAGAGTAGTGCATGAAAGTCGCATGTCATAGTCGTTAAATCCTGTACTCTTCTCTGATTTTGAATAATAGTTTACATAATAGTTTACAGAACAAGGCTAGATAGACCAAAAAGTTAAAATCATGGGGGATGCAGTCCAGGATCCAACGGTACTAGCACTCTTCAAAAAGGCCAAAGCGAGTTTTGATGGGATTTCTCCATTGATAAATGATGAATCGGTATAACTGCGAGAGTCAGTAGCAAAGTGTCGTTGATTAGTGATCGTATGGGGGACAAAAAGTTTAATGTTGTTACCACTGGCTTTTAACTTTTCCACCGCCAATGCAACAGAGCTCATAACCTGTTGTTTTCGAACATGAAGAATTGATGAGGTGATAATGAAAGTTGCATCAGGTTCTGCAGCAATTGTTTTTCTCCAAATGAAATTCGATGGAGCTAGTTGTAACTTTATGTCAATCTTGCCATTGGGGGGTAACCATTGGGATATATTGAATATCTCATGATTTCATTTTCCAACTAGATGATACTCCTGGGTCACTGCAACTGTTAACTCACCGTCAGTATCAACGCTCGATCCATATTCATAGCCCAGTGCTCGACCTCTCAACTCCTTATATGCCTTTGGGGTCATCAGCATAAATGGTATGTAGCTTGCATAGTTGGATAAATTATTGTTAGTGCTCATCAATGTTTCAATAATGAATTCTATAATTTGTTTGAAAAAGTTGTGTAGGATACAGTTTTCATAGGACAGGCCATCAGCAGTGGGACTTGTATTGTCTGACTTTTTCCTTACCACAACATTTAAATCAATAAATAATGATGATAAATCAATGAAATAGCCTTCATTGGAAAATATGTGAAACTGTATATTTTCCGAGAGGGGTTGTTGAGGATGAAATTGCTCATAGTAGCCGTACTTGACACTGACATCAACATTTTCAGCATTGAATAGATTCAATGAGGAGCTGATTGATGGATGCGATTCTTTGTGGCGGAGATAGGTCATCTTAAGAGAAGAAATCCTTCTTTAATCTATCAATCTTTTTCTTCTTCTTATTGGTCTTCTTCATTTTATTCCTCAAAGTCGTTGTTAATTTCCTTTGCTTCCCGACTGGGTGGAGACTGATGAGTGTATGATGACCACGCACCCTTTTTAACCCCCTCACATTTTGCTGAGATTTAATTGCTTGCCAACGGCTCTTGCTGAAAATCTAATATTTTCTTTAAGGGTAAGTTTTTTTCTGGCAAGGGGTAGTTCAGCTAGAAAACCAGCTACCAAGACCATAGCAAGACAAAGTAGTACGCCCTTTGTAATAGTCCAATCCATGACCTATTTGACGAGAATTCAGAGAACCAACATAGCAGTCGATATCAGGACAGACAAATGCAATTCTTCTATTGTTCATCCTGGGCAGTGACGATGGGTCGAAAATGACAAGTAATCACAACCAAACCTTTTGATATTACTAAAGGATGACCTAATTCAGTTCTTAGTGTTAACTGACAGAGTTCCAGATATGAAGTGTTTATGGAAACATAGTGAAGATGCTTTATATTATAGTGATGAATATGATCTTAATTGTTTTTCCGTTCAAGAATTCGTAGGAGAGGGACATTTGAATTACTGACTCTCGACGATTCAACAAATGAGGCATAGAGAAATATACAAGTGTCCGAGGAAAAGGCTGGTGAATACTTAGCAAAAATAACATTAGTGTTTCCGGCACTTTTACCATTGATTAGATTAAGTTTAAAGCCAAGAACATCTTTTAGATTATCTTTGAGAATGACCTTTTCATTGGTAATGGGTGAACTAATGTAGATCTTCTCCTCTTCCTTTGGATAGTTGAAATGAAAGGCTCTATTTTGCGACGGAAAATTCTTCTATTGATAGAGCGACACAAATCATTCATAGAACTGAGTTCCTCGAAGGGTAATTCTACATATGGATAATCCAACCAATTGAGATTTTGAATTTGATGTTGTTTGCCTGCGGGTGGCGGCCAATCATAGGAACTAATTTTTATATCATATATGCGATCTTTTTTCAGGATATCATAGGTATTTTTGAGAATACAGTCAACAAGAGCCACTTCAAAAACACCGTCGAATTTGATGGCGGGGGAGAGTTTCATCCAAAAATGACTTGTTTTATTCAAATCATTGCGGAGAGGATCGGAGACGTTGGACATAAATAATACGTAAAAATTATTGGACATTGTTCAAGTCTTCAACACCAATCCAAGAATCAAAATCGGAGCTGTATTCGAGCCAACGAACAAGCAACTGTTTCTTGCCCTTGCGAGTACGGCTCTTTAAAATCTTTTCAATTTGATAGATTTCACTACTGTTTGACAATTTTTGTAGTTCATAGTCATAAAAACCGCCGAGAATCGCTTCATCTTTGGTGTCTCGTAGACGATAAGTTATGGGTTTGGTGTCTAGGATTTTTGCCACTTTAAAAAGTTCAGTGGACCACAAGTAATTGCTCTTTTCAAAAACATTATTTGTTCCATTAATTCGAACAGCATCACCAACATTGAATTTTTTCTTCACAATCGTGTCATTAGAATTTTGTTTAAGAAAAGTATCCAATGTATCTTGATCAGCATGGTGAACATCCATTGGGGTTGAGTTGGAGAACAATCGATGGGGTCGTTGATTATAAATCAACATGATTTTATCTAAATCATGAATAAGAGCAGCTGTATTTTTCAATGTAAAATATCTTGAAATTAAAAGTCGGATAGTTCTTATCAGTCGTTCGGCCAATGCAGCTTTTAGAGGACCATGACTATGATAGAGCATTGTATTATATTTCATTAGTACTTTTTCAATATGTGGATTAACAAATTCACTACCCCGATCCGTTTGAATTTTTTTATTCGAATCTTGTTCAAGAATACTTTCTATAGTCTGAGCAACTTCAACACCTCTCTTTGTGTAAAATGGGATAGCATACACATAGCGACTAAAAACACTGATTTTAAGTAGAATGTACTTGTACGGTGCATTGTGACGCCTTTGAATTTCATCTAGAGTTAAAAGATCTGCTTGCATTATGTGTAGGGGGGAAAAGGCTTTAGTTTTTCGATAATGATTAGCACGAAGCCTATGATTCTTATGCAGAATATAACATGATTCATTTTGTAGATAGTCTTGTACACTTTTAGTCTGAACACCAGTGACATGAGTGGAAAAATAATACCCTAAATCCAAGCCAATTCCCCATAGATTTTATCCGTATTTTTGCATACAATGTCCAGAAGAGTCAGCACATCACTGGCCAAGTACAGTTATGGTAATCCCAACCATTTTTATGCCTACCCTTTGCCCAAACTCTCTTGGCAAATTCATTGTCGCCAGTGGTGCATTGATTGTCCGTAAGAGAATTGTAAAATGCTTCGTTAGGCGGTAATGATACCTCATCTAGCCTCAAGGCAGAGTTGTAGTAATCATATGTATATATGCCCTTACATGTTAATAAATCATACATTTCATCATCGGGGAAGCGCTGTTCATGGAGGGGGAAACTATCGAAATTGTAACTTTTCTGTACCTGAATCAATTGACTTAAAGACTTGGGGAAGAAACTGAAACTGGGGAAGAAACACGAATTTTTTTCAGGCACGTGTTACCTTGTCAACTGTTTTCCACATGAATTCTAGAAGCAGTAGCTTCTCCGATGATTTGGGTATGATATTATAAGAAAAAGAACCATCTCTCCATGCGTTATCTACAACACCTCCCTTGGCAATGTGGGCCAACGCCGGTAAAATAAACTTTAAATTGTAATTGGAATTGTGTATAAAAACCGGTACAAAATATTGCTGTCTAACGTTTACATTGCACGATTGATGTGCAACCCCTCTAACATTACTCCATACCGATGTAATTTCCTTCCATAAATGATAATGGTCGATCACCTTCCTCTTTTCCCCATTCCAAATACCATCTTCAAATTCCCACGTGCAAAGCCAACATATTTTATGATTTTCAATGGCCAATCTGTCATATGGTGATAGGAGCATAGGATAGTTTGTGTAACGTAGGTGCGAAATGGTGCCATTCGCTGTTTTAATCAGACTGGTCAATGCCTTGCACATGCGGTCTTCAACCCCCAGCGAATCAACTAAATCCAGCATTTGCATGGTATTACTAGAGTCCATATGCGCAAGAGACCCCTATGGCTTCATGTATTTTAACACGATTTGGATTTGACTAATCGTACACGTCTGTGAATTTAGCTTCGCAGTCCAAAGTGATCTTATGACTCTGCAGGAGCGTGTTCTGAAAGTTATTAAAACGTAAGATCACTCTATCTCCGCTAACTGTTTCCACAGCCTGGTATTCATGACGTTTACAGTGTTTCATGCGATTCTTTAACTTTAAATCAGTCCAAAATCGGGACAGGCATGTTGGACAATAGTAACGTGCACCCTGTTTTTTACCCTCCCCCAAAACCCTACTAATATCTGTAATTGGATTAAAATGTCCTATTGAATCAGGCCCTGAAGGAGGTGTGTATAGAAGCCAGATCCAATGCTTCACTGATTCAATGGACGCGGCCCTCACTGGAAATAATACACCTTTTTTTTATCAGAACGCTGACCCTCTTCAAATTCTGTGTCGTACTGTAGTACCGTAACACCAATCTTTAAATGTTCATTAACCCGATAAAAATTTTTATCCCTTTTAATGTAACGGGAAATTGACCATTTAAACAATCGAAATTTACTTTAGGAAACTTTGAGCCATCCTCATTAGCTGCCAATTCATCCAACTTTTTCTTAGAAGCATACTTCAATAGGGGTCTAAAGGCGGCAATTAAAAATGCATAGTTGAAACACTTTAGCCTCGCACCGAAAGACACTCGTTGTATTCCTTTACAACCCTCTAAATCTGAATGATATTTATAACTATAGAGCCTGGCCCCGCTCCTCCAGCACCACCTCTTAAAATAAAATCTTTTTTTTTAATTTACATGTATTAACACTTAAATTTTCAATAAATAAAACACCGACCCACTATCCCCTCATTATAATTGTCCAGTTTAGTTATGGTGCTGCTTACCCAATCTAAAAAGTCCTCCTCATAATTTTCAAAATCTGGGTGAATTGCTAACATTTCTGTATGCAAGTATTTTGAATAAAGTTCGCTCCCTTTTTCATTTAAAAAATATATTTTTAGTGCTATTGATGCTACTAAACTGTCCCTCCCTCCCCACACCCGCATCTGTTGTTCAAGAAGGGCTAGAATCTTGTTAACATAGGAGGGAGTAATAGCCAGAGGGTCTGTTACTATATCCCCAGACATTAAGGAATTAAAGGTTTCAGCGAATTTGGCAACGTATACATTATTATGGTGCAAGGCAGAGTTAGACAAGAAAAAATCTGTTAGTGTAAATGTTGGTGATTCATTTTCATTACTCTGGTCAACCTCAATAGTTGGGGGTGGCATAATATCTTCAATAGTACCACTACCACCACCACTGGTGTGTTCAATTGCATTAGTGATACGTGGGGTAAAATCACCCAGTTCACAAGGCATACCTTCCAGTGCGTTTGAGAATAGCAGATCAGCTATTGCGAATACATCCCCAATTTCATAATTATTCATTAAAATATTCGGGGTTTGTTTTCGATTAACCCGCGAGTAAAATCGTCCAAAATATTACATAAGTCTGGGGATAGCTGATCAAGACACCTAGCATTGTTATGTGACATAATTTGATTTGTATGACTATTACCATGCGAACTCGCTTTAGATGGACTTGGGGGTTATCATCTAAATATTCACTTATAAAGCAATTCGACCATTCTGGATCCTTAGTCATATCTATAAAACAGCTTAAATCATCTAGACTTCCTCTATCACCAAAAAGATTGTTTAAGAAACCCTTCTGCCGCTCTTAGGCACTATCAATTACATCACTATTCAGAAAATCTACTGGAGGTGTTAGGATTGCTGAAGGCTCATTGAAAATAACTACTCCTTCAGCTGATGTCGATGGAGGCGATAATTCACCGATGTTAATATATAGAAACAGGATTTATTTTCCAAGTGCTATATCCACTATTTTATAAAGTCAAAAAAACTATGTCAATTTTTGCTCCACCCTATCAAAACTTACTTTTTTCCTACTATTATATTGGCTAAATACTTGTCAACTTGAATCATATAAAGTACCTGCAGACAGCTTAACCAGTTTTATACTTCCCCTTTTTACGATATTGATTTCACAGAAAATAATTCAGCGGAAAAAAGCATGCTACTTCTTTAGTAGAAGGTAAGCACAAAAGAAGTGAAGTTTGGCTAATATTTGAAAGAAAGTATGATAACAAATATTTGTCATGGAGTCAACAATACCTCGCTAGGAAGCGATAACCTATTTTTCGTATAGCATCATTGAGATTTCAATGCGCTTCTATTCATATGTTTACCGGCTACTAAATAAGTACCAAAATGAATATAATGTATCAAAGTTAAAACACTATCTGATTAATATAAAAATATTTTTTTTCGTTTTTTGCTCCACCCCATCTTCTCCTTCAACAATTACCCCATGAGTGAAAACACACACATACACAAACACACACAAACACACACACAGACAAACAAAAACACACACCCCACAACCCACCCACACACCCTCACACACTCTCTCTCTCACTCACTCTCTCACTCACTCACTCACTCTCACACACACACACACACACACACACAGGTACATACATACACATACACATACACACACGCATATACACACACGCACACACACACACACACACACACACACATACACAAACACAGACACAAACACACACACACCCACACAAAGACAAACACACACACAAACAGAAAACAAAACACACACAACACACACACACACACACACTCACTCACACACACACCCACACACACACACAAACACACACACACACACACACACACAACTAACTGATTTAAAATTATTAAGGGGAAGAATAAAGAATAGGCGAATACAATAGCATAAAATGTCACAAGAAGTATCTAAGCCCCTTATGTTCTCACTAATTTACCATCCGTAGTATATTTTCATTGCAAAATTGTAAGCACATTATAAACTTGAATAAAAAAACATGAGGTCATTATGGATTTTCAGTTATGTAGAATTTAAATAGTTTTTTTGCACCCTCACCACCTCTTTCCTATCCACCCAGAATTACTCCGTTACCTAATACACAAAACCATCTGATAAAGGCACTTACGTCAGAAATTTCAGGTAGCTCATTAGAAATGCCCTGCCTATCTGATAGGGGTGCTTATGCGATTAAACTACGCCTCGCCATGTTCAAAGATCTGATTTTGTCCATGTCAGTGGTGCCAGAGCCGGCATCGAGCTTTGATCGCGTTTGGTGAGGCAGACTTTGACCATCAATCTCCTGGAATAAAAATAAATTTTCAGTTTTTTGCCAGGTAAGTGTCTCAGGTAACTTATGCCTATCGGCTTAAACACATAAAAAAAGAAAGAAGTCTACTAGTCCTAGGTGTAGCTAAGCTATCAATATTTAAAATATGATATGCATGAAAAATAACATAATTTGCGGCGTCGTTCCACCCTCCACAAAACCAAAGTTCAAGCCATGCATTAAAAAACATGCTCTAAGTTATTAGATCAAATGGGTCCCACGATATGTACCCCCAATTATAACCCAAGAAGACCTAATGGCTTTTACATATCAGAATGGATTTAAAGGGAGGGTTTCATCAGAACAATTATGCCCACATTCAGCTGTCTTTCAATAATCGCATTTTATTATGCGGGGTAAAAGAAAAAAAGTGCATGCCTTTTTCAATTATGAACCTGTGAGATATTTTCACAAGCTACTCAAGAACACTTTTTTTAGTCAAATACCCATATATCTGAACAGCTGCCATAAAACATGTGAATTTGCGTAAGATAATTGCACTAGTTCGCTGAAAACCAGATGAAAGAAAATTTTAGTCTGAAAAATGATATATTTAAGCAATGTAGAATGTAGTTAAGATCCATCTTAGCCAAATAGCATATATCTGAACAGGTGTCACAATACATGTGAATTTGCATTAGATAATTGCACTAGTTCGATGAAACCCAGAAGACAGATAGTTAGAAGGTAACTATATGAAAAGATATGTTTTTTTGCTAATACAAGAATAAACAATATTCACTCACAAGGATCCTTTTGGAATTTTCCATTTGAAAACAAATAAATTTATCAAATATAACTATCTGTTCAAGTTGTTTTTTCAAACTGGTCTAGAAAAACTAATTCCACTTTACTTTATACCGAAAAAATCCGATTATATGACCTCCGGGCCAAAACTAGTGTTTTTACAAGGAGACCACCTTTGAATATGCAATATGAAGATCTTTAGTTTTGGCCATTGAACTTAGAAAAACATGTCTGACAAGCCATGTACCCTCTGTAGTAATAGATGACTGCCTGTGGTAAGGCATATTATGCAGTCACTTGTGATATTCCCTATTGCCTTATAGAGTAACGTTTGTAGAAGCATCTCTGATTGGCCCAGAAAATAGGTGTTGCCTCATAAACCCGTCTTGTAAGGCATGTACCGACTGTATTAATAGATTCTTTGCCGTGGTAAAGCATATTATGCAATCACTTGTAGGACCAGCATATAGCGTGTTTGCTTGCATTATGCAATCTCGTTCGTAATCTCGTCCTAGATCAAGAGGGTCCTTGCTACTACTATCGTTTGTTTTCGTAAAACAAAAAAAAGAAGAAATATGGTTCGATATATGCTTGAATAGTAAAATATGTTAGATTTACTTATTATGCATGCCGCCTAAAAGTATTTAATTAAATGTAGATTTATCAATGGAATCTGTCCATATTACAACGAAAGCCAACTGGCAGGCAAGAATCTTCATTTTGTAATAAGAAGGAGGGGAAATTTAAAATCCTAACTTAAAATACAATAATATTTGAGGGTATTTAGCCCCCCCCCCCACTTGAAGGCTTCCTCTCCCACAGAGTCATCCAATCACAATTTTGAGATAGCCATTTTCTTCAATATGGTTCAAAAGTCAAATATCTTTGGTTTTGATGATGATATGACCCTCCTTATTTTCTGAAGAAAGGGCTGCACACTGTGTTGGTATCGGACATATTAATATCACGCGTATTGGCGTTGGCGTATTGTTATTGGGCGTATTGGTATCGAAGGTATTTAGACAGACTTTTAATAACTCATATAAAATATGTTGCTCATATCTGCGCCCTTCCCATAAATTCACATATCAGCAAGTTCCAAATGGTACTAAAAGCGGCAGTTTTTGGTGTCATGTCTCAAGTGGAAAAGTTGGGGCTACTGGCTACCAGTATTTTTTAGAGTAACGTTGAATGGCTCATTTGAAAGCTATTGCTCTTATCTACGTGTTGTTTATCTTAGCTACGTTACTTTAATTAGTGAAAATGGGCAGTATAGTGGCTTACTATTGCTCACTGGAATCTAAAACATAAATTAATAATATGTTTGCACTCCTCATACATTTACTTTCTATTATAAAAATCCCCTAAAAAACAACAATGTTGGAAAAACTACCCCGCTTCGCAAAAAATGCAAACCCCAATTTTATGATAGCCAAAAAAGTAATGATATCAATTTCTTCGTCTCTGTGCATTAGCAAGAATCGAAAAAAAAATTTGAGAGTAAAAAGAAGTTTAAATATTTTTTTTCAGCCCCGTTGTAACAGCACAATCCTGAAATGTCATTTTTACAGACTAAACAAGTTAGGATTTTTAAATTTCCCCTCCTTGTTATTACAAAATGAAGATTTTTGCCTCCCAGTTGGCTTTTGTGGTAATACGGACAAATTCTCTTGATAAATATATATTTAATTAAATACTTTTAGGCGGTATGCGTCCTAGCCGAATGGTTAGCGCTCTGGACTTGAAATCCCGAGGTCAGGGGTTCGAGTCCTGGTGTCGCTGGTTATTTGGCTTGGAACGGGGGTCAAGGGTGTGACCCTATAAACTCAGTCAGAGTCGACCCAGCCCTAAATGGGTACCTGTAAAAATCTGGGGGAAACAAACGGGAAGCATCGGATGATTTGCCCCCAACCATGCATTGCACTCCCGGCCGAAGGCATTGAATCAGGAGAGTAGTGTCGATGTATGCAGTCCAGGACGAGATCAGGGACGAGATCGTATAAGGCGACCAGACAGGTTTCTGCAGCTACACCCATTTCTGGACCAATCAGAAACAATGGATACAGAGGGTACTCCCCGATTCAATAGATTCCTTGCCGTGGTAAAGCATATTATGCAATCACTTGTAGGACCAGCATATAGCGTGTTTGCTGGCATTATGCAATCTCGTTCGTAATCTCGTCCTAGATCAAGAGGGTCATTGCTACTACTATCGTTTGTTTTCGTAAAACAAAAGAAAGAAGAAATATGGTTCGATATATGCTTAAATAGTAAAATCTGTTAGATTTTTTTATTATGCATGCCGCCTAAAAGTATTTAATTAAATGTAGATTTATCAATGGAATCTGTCCATATTACAACAAAAGCCAACTGGCAGGCAAGAATCTTCATTTTGTAATAAGAATGAGGGGAAATTTAAAATCCTAACTTAAAATACAATAATATTTGAGGGTCTTTAGCCCCCCCCCCCTCGAAGGCTTCCTCTCCCACAGAGTCATCCAATCACAATTTTGAGATAGCCATTTTCTTCAATATGGTTCAAAAGTCAAAAATCTTTGGTATTGATGATGATATGACCCTCCTTATTTTCTAAAGAAAGGGATGCACACTGTGTTGGTATCGGACATATTAATATCACGCGTATTGGCGTTGGCGTATTGTTATTGGGCGTATTGGTATCGAAGGTATTTAGACAGACTTTTAATAACTCATATAAAATATGTTGCTTATATCTGCGTCCTTCCCATAAATTCACATATCAGCAAGTTCCAAATGGTACTAAAATCGGCAGTTTTGGTGTCATGTCTCAAGTGGAAAAGTTGGGGCTACTGGCTACCAGTATTTTTTAGAGTAACGTTTAATGGCTCATTTGAAAGCTATTGCTCTTATCTACGTGGTGTTTATCTTAGCTACGTTACTTTAATTGGTGAAAATGGGCAGTATAGTGGCCTACATTTGCTCATTGGAATCTAAAACATAAGTTAATAATATGTTTGCACTCCTCATACATTTACTTTCTATTATAAATATCCCCTAAAAAACAACAATGTTGGAAAAACTACCCCGCTTCGCAAAAAATGCAAACCCAAATTTTATGATAGCCAAAAAAGTAATGATATCAATTTCTTCGTCTTTGTGCATTAGCAAGAATCGAAAAAAAAATTTGAGAGTAAAAAGAAGTTTAAATATTGTTTTTCAGCCCCGTTGTAACAGCACAATCCTGAAATGTCATTTTTACAGACTAAAGAAGTTAGGATTTTTTAATTTCCCCTCCTTGTTATTACAAAATGAAGATTTTTGCCTCCCAGTTGGCTTTTGTGGTAATACGGACAAATTCTCTTGATAAATCTATATTTAATTAAATACTTTTAGGCGGTATGCGTCCTAGCCGAATGGTTAGCGCTCTGGACTTGAAATCCCGAGGTTCGAGGTTCAGGGGTTCGAGTCCTGGTGTGTCTGGTTATTTGGCTTGGAACGGGGGTCAATGGTGTGACACTATAAACTCAGCCAGAGTCGATCCAGCCCTAAATGGGTACCTGTAAAAATCTGGGGGAAACAAACGGGAAGCATCGGATGATTTGCCCCCAACCATACATTGCACTCCCGGCCGAAGGCATTGAATCAGGAGAGTAGTGTCGATGTATGCAGTCCAGGACGAGATCAGGGACGAGATCGTATAAGGCGACCAGACAGGTTTCTGCAGCTACACCCATTTCTGGACCAATCAGAAACAATAGATACAGAAGGTACTCCCCAATTAGTTGAATATCATAGTAGGTCATAGCAACCATTTGATAGCAACCAGATTCAATATAAAGAGTGATTTTCATTGAAGCTCATATTAGTAAGAGAATTGAATTCAGAGTTAGAAAAGTTTATTTTGTATACTCTATTATTTGTCAAGATATTAGCATAGAAAATGAGTCCTATGTTTACACTATTGGAGCTTGATGGTAGAGCAGCTAGCAGCAATGATACAAAGACGTGAGTACCAAATGTAGCAGTAGAAATTACACGAAGATCTCGACTAATCCTTGAATAGGACAATATGTATGCAAGATAATATTATTGAGGAAATTTAAGTTGGAGGAGTAGTTATGCTTTGCCACGAAACTAGATATAGTGCATACAAATAGACCTCAAGCTGCTTTAAATACACTAGCAAAATATGTTGAGGAAACTGTTTTATCAGTGACTATTGTTATTGTAATTATATTTAATAAAATTGTTTCTAAATCGATGATTTTTTTGTAGGAGGTTAGTGTACATTCTTAAAGTAGAAAAATAATCCTGGTTAGTCTGAAGTTGGTTGGGAGAGTGCTAAGTAAGGAATGTAAAAAATGGATAGATTTGAGAAAGAGAAAATTATACGGAGGCTGAAAAACGTTATAGATTAGTTTTCTGTTGTGAGGCTACGTATTTAATTTTAACTCCTAAATCAATATTCTTGTTTTTATATTTGACTTTTTTGTTTCCAGTGAAGCGATAGTTTTCTGTAATGTTACAAACATAGGGAAATATCACCGGTTGATTTATTTGCATAATTTTTATTGATATATGTTAGATGGGTTGTGAACTAATAATTTTTGTTCATTTTTAGTTTTAACTTCGCTGTTTACTTCCCTCAGAAAAACTTTGTTTTTTTAAGTAATCTATGCTCTTTTTAATTAAAAGTTTAATTTAGAAACAATACTGCTATGACCATTTTTATTTATACGGAATAATTTCTGTTCGTTTTAAGTTTTAATGTTGGTCCTTAGTTTCGGTTGAAAACTTAGAGTCTTAGTTTAGAGTTTTTGTTGAAGTTCTAGTTTAGTTTAGTTTTAGTTTAGAGTTTTAGCTAAGACTTAGAGTTTTTGTTAGAGTTCTAGTTTAGTTTTAGTTAAGAGTTTAGAGTTTTAAATTATATTCTTATACTAAATTTTTTTTTATATTTATATTTTATTTTAATTTTATTTAATAATTTGATGTTTTACCTTTGAGTTTCAGTTAGAGTTCTAGTTTAATTTACTTTTAGTTAATTTTTTTTTGTTGTTCTTTTTACTAATATATTAGATTTTCTTTGTTATTCCTAGTTTAGTTTTATTTTATAGTTTAGAGTTTTACCTTCGAGTTTTTTTGTTAGATATATATTTGTTTTATATTTATTTATTTATTTTATTATTCAACTATTATTTTAAGTTATAGTAAATTTTAAATTTTTAAATAAAATTGTTTCTAAATCGATGATTTTTTTGTAGGAGGTTAGCGTATATTCTTAAAGTAGAAAAATAATCCTGGTTAGTCTGAAGTTGGTTGGGAGAGTGCTAAGTAAGGAATGTAAAAAATGGATAGATTTGAGAAAGAGAAAATTATACGGAATCTTGTGTTTATGGAAAAACGTTCGGTTCTAGATGATTATTTTCTGAAGTTATCTCTTCAAAGGAAGTTATTTTCTCAGAGAATACTTGTCGATATAATGAAAACTGATTCTCCGTCATTAGACTATTGTATGAAGCTTTTACGTCGTGGTCCAAACGCATTTACACAATTTATTGAGATATTAATCAAAACAAGACAAAATGATATTGTGGATTTGCTTTTGAACAAACTAACTTAGAAATTAAGACTATGATTTTTTTTTCATAGAAAGATGTGGTTCAAACAGGATTTACGCCTCTCTCTGTCTCTTTCTCTCTCCATCTGAATTTGCTGATCATAATTCAGTATCGTTTTGGCGGTGAGAGTGTCAGCACATGAAAAAATGTTCTATACATGTCCACTCAGCATGTATACACTGGGCAGCGGCTCAGCATATGATAATTCTACAATTATTGGCGAGTGTGATGAAAAGTGCAGATTATGCAACCCTTGTAAATTACATAGAGGATATGCCGCACAAATTAAAGGTTGTAATTCCTGTCTTGAAGAGATGTGTGACTCTCACCCTAGACGACACCTATGCTCTAATTGTCATTATGGTAAATGTAATCAGTGGGAGAACACATATCCTGGTATGACTGGAAAGAATCCTAAACGTGATTTTAGTTTATTACTTAGATACTGGTATCGCCGGGGTTTTAAGTTGTTTTGGGAGGAGGAACCAGGTCTACGATTCAACTGCTGGAATAAGAAAAGAATTTGGTTTCTACGTCATCGTTGTGAAGACAATGGTTACTATGATTATAAGCCTACTGATTTTTATTTCGCTGTTACAGAATGTGATTCACCATTTGAAAACACTGTATATGGCGTTGCTTCAAATAAGCAAATTTAAACACGTGAATTTTATAATATAAATGAAAATGGTATCATTGATTATACAAAGAGAAATGATAAGAGTGAAGTTATATTATACTGTAGGAAATGTGACACATCAGGATCAGTATACAGTGAATTCATATGATCTACCCGCATTAGTTGTTCTCGATAAATACCTATACTTAGTCGATGAAGAAATCTAGAGATTAGAAAAGTCATTTTTAGTATGTATATACATTATTGTTATTAATATATAATTTTAGATACGTTTTTAGAACATTTTATTCGTAGAGTACTAAAATCAATATTAAACACGCTTGAAAGTATATTTTCCACTAGGAAGTCGTTCAAACGAGGAACGTCAAGGTAAATGCTGATAAACTGCTTGTAGGCATAGCCACGACATCTGAAAATGAAAAAGAGTAGAGCATGAAAGCCAAATGTCTTAGTCGTTAAATTCTGTACTCTCCTCCGATTTCAAATAATAGTTTTACTACTGCTTTACATAAAGTTGTTGATATGTTGGGCGTAGGATTTAAATGATAGGCCAAAAAGATCAAAAAATCAATATTGTTCGCTGTTTGAAAGATGCAAAGCCAATGACCTGTCGTCAAACTTGACGGACTGCTATTAAGAATGATTAAGGTATTGTTAACATTTGGAATTTTTTCAATTAAGTCCGATGGTATACAATAGGACTTATATTGAGACATGTAAATCAATGCTAAATACGCTGATTATTTGATTTGTGTTCATGGTGCAAGGTCTAGTAGGACACTACCGTCGGGGATGATTTCACACTAGTTTCAAATTGACTGAATGATATTAATGTGATACTTTCAGTCAAACCATTGGCAAATGTGCATTCTAAAAGTACATTCCCCGTTCGTAAAATGGTCATATCTTGAGTGCCAGACAAGTCCAAAACAATTACACCATGATTTTTTGAAAACATTGAATTGGTTATTCCATTTTCAAATAGTTGTGAGTCATGATCTAGGGATTGCATGGTCAATTCATACAGAGTTCTGTAGGATTTTTTTTTATAAAATGATTAAGTGTACAAGGGAATTCCAATCACTTTGCACACAAGGCTAGATAGGCGAAAAAAACTAAAATCATGGGGGGGGATGCAGTCCAGGATCCAACAATACTAGCACTCTTTATAAAGGCCAAAGCAAGTTTTGATGGGATTTCTCCATTGATAAATGATGAATCAGTTTAACTACGAGAACCAGTGGCAATGTGACGTTGATTAGTGACTGTATGGGGGGCAAGAAGTTTGATATTGTTACCATTGGCTCTCAGCTTTTCCACTGCCAATGCAACACAGCTCATAACCTGTTGTTTTCAAACATGAAGAATTGCTGAAGTAATAATGACATTTGAATCAGGTGCTGCAGCAAGTCTTTTTCTCAAAATGAAATTCGATGGAGCTAGTTATAACTTTATGTCAATCTTATCATTAGGATGCAACCATTGAGATATATTAAATATCTCATGATTTAATTTTCCAACTAAATAATACTCCTGGGTCACGCCAGCAGTTAACTCACCGTCAGTATCAATATCTGATCTATATTCATAGCCCAGTGCCTGTCCTCTCAACTCCTTATATGACTTTGGAGTCATCATCATAAATTGTATGTAGCTTGCAAGGTTTGATAAATTATTGCTAGTGCTCACCAATGTTCCATTAATGAATACATTAATTTGTTTGAACAAGTTGTGTAGGATACAGTTTTCATAGTACAGGCCATCGCCAGAAGTGGGAGTTGTATTGTCTGACTTTTCTTCGCCCCAACATTTAAATCAATAAATGTTGATGATTTGTCAATGAAATAATCTTCATTGGAAAATATCTGAAAGTGCATATTTTCCGACGGGGGTTGTTGAGGATGAAATTGTTCATTCTCAACAATCATTGAGGATGACATCAACATTTTCAGCATGGAATAGATTCAATGAGGAGCTGATTGATGGATGCGATTTTTTGTGGGGGAGAAAAATTATCTTAAAAGAAGAAATCCTCTTTTGATCTAACAATCTTTTTCTTCTTCTTCTTATTGCTCTTCCTCCTTTTTTCCTCAAAGTCGTTGTTGATGTCTTTCTCTTCCCACCTTGGTAGAGACTGGTGAGTAAATGATGACCACGCACCCTTTTTAAACCCTTCCCATTTTGCTGAGATTTTAATTGTTCGCCAACGGTTCTTGCTGAAGATCTAATATTTTCTTTAACGTTCTCGTTGAAATTTTTAGTCGACCCCTAGTCCTATAGTGTTGAGGAAGCAAAATATCTTGCACAAGGGACAAGATATTTTCTGGCAAGGGGCAGTGAAGAACGAAATAGCCTAGCAAACCAGCTACCAAGACCATAGCCAGATATTGTAGTACGCCCCTTGTAATAGTCCAATCCATGACCTATATGACGAGGACTCAGGGCACCAATATAGCAGTCGATATCAGGACAGACAAATGGAATTCTTCTATTGTTCATCTGGGGCAGTGGCGATGGGTCGTAAATGAAATGTAAACACAGCCGAACCTTTTGATATTGCTGGAGGATCACATAATTCAGTTCTTAATGTTAACTGACAGAGTTCCAGATATAAAGTGTTTACAGGCCCATAGTGAAGATACTTTATATTATAGTGATGAATATGATCTTGATTGGTTTTTTGTTCAAAAACTCGTAGGAGAGGGACATTTGAATTACTGACTCTCGACGATTCAACAAATGAGGCATTTATACAAGTGTCCAAGGAGAAGGCTGGTGGATACTCAGCAAAAATAAAATTAGTGTTTCTGGCACTTTTACCATTGATTAAATTAAGTTTAAAGCCAAGGACATCTTTGAGATTATCATTGAGATGAGTCATTTTATTGTCAAGAGGTGAGCTAATGTAAATCCTTTCGTGTTCCATCTAATAATTAAATTGGAATGAACCTTTCTTACGAGATGAAAATTTTCTATTTATTGTACGACAAAATCAGTCGTACTACCATATTCCTTGTATTTCAGTGTGGCAGGGAGATATTCACTAGATATAATTGCTTCAACCCATTCATACTCGACAAATAGTGACCAATCGAATAGTATAACTTTTATCTCATACGCACGATCTTTTCTCAGGATATCATATATAATTTTGAGAATACAGTCGACAAGAGCAATTTCATACTTTCCGTCATCAAATTTGATGGTGGGGGAGTTTTGTCCGAAAATCACTTGTTTTATTCAAATAATTGTAGAGGGTCGGAGACGTTGGACATAAATGTTACATAAAAATCATTGGGCATTGTTAATGTCTTGAACATTAATTCAAGAATCAAAATCAGAGTTGTGTCCTAACCAACGAACAAGCAACTGTTTCTTGCCCCTGCGAGTACGGCTCTTTAAAATCTTTTCAATTTGATTAATTTCACTATATTTTTAAATTTTTGTAGTTCATAGTCATAAATACGGATGAGAATGTCTTCATCTTTGGTGTCTCGTAGACGATAAGTTATGGGTTTGGCGTTTAGGATTTTTGACACTTTGAAAAGTTCAGTGGACCGTAAGTAATTTCCTTTTTCAAAAACATTAGTTGTTCTATTAATTCGAACAATATCACCAACATTGAATTTTTCTTCACAACCATTTCATTGGACGAATACTGTTTATGAGAAGTATCAAATGTATTTTGATCAGCATGATGTACTTCTGTTGTGGTTGAGTTGGACAATGATCGATTGGGTCATTGATTATAAATCAACATGATTTTATCTAAATCATGAATAAGAGCAGCCGTATTTTTCAATTTACAATATCTTGAAATTAAAAGTCGAATAGTTCTTATCAATCGTTCGGCCAATGCAGCCTTTAGAGGACTGTGACTATGATAGAGCATTGTATTATATTCCATGAGTACTTTTTTGACATGTGGATTAACAAATTCACTACCGCGTCCGTTCAAATTTTTTTTATAAGAATCCTGTTCAAGAATACTTTCTATAGCCTGAGCAGCTTGAACACCTCTGTTTGTCCTCAATGGAATGGCATATGCATAGCGACTAAAAACAATCATTGCAAGTAGAATGTACTTGTATGGTGTATTGTGACACCTTTGAATCTCATCTAGAGGTAAGAGGTTTGCTTTCATTATGTGCAGTGGTAAAAAGGCTTTAGTTTTTCGAAAATGATTACCACGAAACCTATGATTTCGATGTAAAGTGTAACTTGATTCATCTTGTTGATAGTCTTGTACACTTTTAGTGTCAACACCAGTGACTTTGGAAAGAGTGGTGGGGGAACTTAAACTTCCCACTTCACCAATATTTTCATAAACATATTTCAAAACATCAACCATTTTGAACGCAAGCACGTAGTGTAACGTCCACTACCCTTTTGCATACTAGCGGGTGAAGATAACGACATTAAGTGGATATCAATATGTCTTCACTTATGTCTAATTACTACCGGTGTCCTCGTCATCGTCAAATCAATGTTTATACTAGGCGTGCTAGTATTTTCCAAGATTCATTGAAAATCTTCACCTGTTTCTTCTTCTTCTTCTTCTTCTTGTTTCAATGTTGATGACGATGGACTATGTTCCTTTAATTTTTTTAAAATTTGCCTATTGCTAATAAGACTTTTGGGGAAGTTTAGTTTATTTAAAAAGTTGTATAGATGACTGTCAAATTATAAAAGTCCTTTACTATTTTTAACCATATCATAATATTAAATCAAGTAGATTATAACTCTTCCCTTGAATTATAATTCATTTCCCATTTTAAGTAGTAAGTAAATATGACGGCACTAGACCCTTAAGGTCCAAACCGGCGGTGCTGATCTCCGTTTCATGGCCCTCAGCCAGGACGTGCAAGGGGGGCTGGTGGCCAACCATCCTGTGCTTTCGCACACCCTTCCTGCTTCCCTTCCCCAGATTTCTCCAGGTACTTATTTAGAGCTGGGTTGACTCTGGCTAAGCTTACAGATTCACACCACTGACCCGCGTCTCAAACCCAAATATCAATTTGAATATGATCTTGATTTCTTTCCATGAGATATGTTATGAGTCGTTTACTTTGTTCACGACAAGAGTGTGGCATTAGATTTCCAATGCTCGACACTATTGAATTCAATTCCTCCTCCTTCTTTAATTGTGTTAACGTTCCAGCAACTTCAGAATATTGAAGGGATGTTTCTTTTTCGTGTTCAATGACGCTGACATTGACTGGTCTAACACGATAGGGCTTATGTTTGTCCACTCGTCGAAGTGCATCTTGAAGTAAAAGTAGTTTTTTATCATCCCCAATATTCTCATCATTAATGAATTTACTCATATTGTCCTCAAAGTGGTCCACTGGTAAAAGAGTGAATTTTACTGGGGTCAATTTATAGGTTTTAGTCATTTAGAGAAAACTGTTTACAAGTCCTGCAATTATGGGTAGTAAAAGTGTAAAAAAGCTACCACCCGCTTGAAGAAGACGTTTTCTTTTAAAAATTTTTCCTTTCTTTTTACAAGGCAAGACACGTACAATGGAACGATGTTGCTTTGCCTTTTGCATAATTACTTCTGGCAGTTGAACATTGCCCTTTGTTAAATTTCAACAAAATTCAGATATTAGATTAATGAAGTCAATGTCAATACTATGTTTGATTATGGCTTTCCTAGGTTGTGGTTTTGAAGTGATTAGAACGGAAAATAAATGCCTATTTTCATGTAGTTTCTTCATTGTCATGATGGCAACTAATAGTCTTTTTTACTGTTCATGGGAAGATATACTGTAATTTCACTGTCAAAAAAATTTGTGACTACAAATAAATCCTCATTAGGTGTAAATTCATTAAGATCTAATAGATTGTAGCCGTAGGGTTTATTAGTTGCCTGGTTGTACGCTGTACGCTGAAGTAGAAATTTTGGAGCACCGGGATATATTTGTTTATTGAGAGTTATTAGAGAACTAGAATCTTAAACTACTCTGTAGATAATATAGTAGGTACAGTTCAAAGCAAGTTTTCTCATACATTTTCTTAATCAGCCGAGAGTTTGGTTCAATAATGTCTAAAAAAAACAAGTCCCCGTATAAATTGTATCTACACAACCCCCGATGTAACAATAGCTTTTATTTTTCATTAATTAAAGAATCTTTTTCCACAAAATAAGTTTTTCAAAGAAAACTCCATTAAACCAAAAATAATCAAAAATAAAATCAAATAATCTACAAAGCGTGAAACTACCACAAATCAGCATCGATAAATAAATGAAACTCAAAACAAACAGAAATTACAATAAATAACCGAGTCAAACTCAAAACGAGCAGAAATTAACATAAGTTGGGCTCAAAACCTCTGTACCGTCCCAAGGCCAGAACAAAATTTGCACTTTACTGAAAAAAAAATAAATGTTTTTACTTTTATAACTTTAATAAATCAAATAATATTAAGATTTTGATTACTAAATATCAGTATATGTATATTAAACTGACAATGCACATTCATTTGTATTTGTGGTAACTTGCAATCCTAACTTACAACCTTCACCCTGGGGATTCTGGGGAGTTTGTCATCCTTAAATTCATAATTTCCAGAACTTTCAACTACGTTGAACAAAATGGCTATCTCTAAACTTTGATTGAATGTTTGGGGAAATGGAAGGTGTAAAAGGTGGGGCTAATTACTCTCCACTCACTTTCGACTATTAAAAAGGGTGATTTCAATTTCCAATCAAATGAGCCCTTTTTGAAATTTCTACAACAATTTTCTATATAAGCCTTATATGCCCCAGGGCATAACTTACAATCCTTGCACGGAAAGCTCTGATGGGGTTATCATCCTAAAAGACCTAATTTCCAGAACTTTCGAATACGTTGAACAAAATGGATATCTAAAATTGTCATTGGATGTGCTTGGGGAAATGGTGGGCGTGAGAGGGGGGTTAGTTGCCCTTCGACTATTAAAAGGGCAATGGCCCTTTCAATTTTCAATTAAATGAGCCCTTTTGAATGTTTTACATAATCAATTTCAATAAAAACCTTACATTCTCCCAGGGCATAACTTAAAACCTTTGCCCTGAGGGTTGTGAGGGCGGGGTGGCTTGTCATCCTTAAAGACCTAATTTCCAAAACTTTCAAATGCGTTGAATAAAATTGATATCTAAAAATTTTGATTGGATGTGGTTGGGGGAAAGGTGGGCGATAGAGGGGGATTAGTTGCCCTCAAATCACTTTCGACTATTAAAAAGGGCACTAGCCCTTTGAATTTCCAATCGAATAACCCTTTTCAAGTACCTACGACAAACATTTCAATAAAAACCATATATGCCCCCAGGGCATAACCCTTGCCCTGAAGGATCTGGGGGGAGTGTCCTGCGCAAAGGTATAATTTCCTGAACTTTAAACTGCGTGGAACAAAATGACTATCTACAAAATTTGATTGGATATGTTTGGGGAAATGGTGGGACGTGGAAGGGGTGTTAGTTGCCTTCCAATCACTTTTGACTATTAAAAAGGGCACTAGCCATTTCAATTTCCAATCGAATGAGCCCTTTTTGAAGCTTCTACGACGACGCGTTCAGTAACAACCTTATACAGCCCCGGGGCATAACTTACAACCCTTTCCCTGAGGGCTGTGGGGGAGGGTCCTCCTCAAAAACATAATTTCTATCTGGAAATCCTCAATACTGAACGAAATGGCTATCTAAAAATTTTGATTGGATATGTTTGAGGAAAAGGTGATTGGATGTGTTTGGGGGACTGATGGGCTTGGGGGGGGGCTAGTTGCCCTCCAATCATTTTCGGCTATTAAAAAGGGCACTAGCCTTTTGAATTTCCAATCGAATTAGCCTTTCCTGAAGTTTCTACGACAACGACTTCTATAAAAACCTTATATACCCCCAGGGCATAAGTTAAAACCCTTGCCCTGAGGGTTGTAGGCTAGTGTCCTCCTAAAAAACATATTTTCTATCTGAAAATCATCTACGCTGAACAAAATGGCTATCTCAAAATTTTGATTGGATGTGTTTGGGGGAATGATGGGCGTGGAGGGGGGCTAGTTGCCCTCCAATCACTTTCGACTATTAAAAAGGGCACTAGCCGCTCCAATTTGCAATCGAATGAGCCCTTTTCGAACTTTCTACGACTCCGTCGATACGAAGTGCCCGGGTATGGAGAAAAAAAAACACCTTGTTCCCACATCGGTCTTTACTTAAGCAGCGCTAGCGCGCTGCCTATGATATGGCTCCTGCCAAGCACTGTAGCAAGAGTAGATTTTTTCGTATTTTCCATAAATATTTAACACAATTTTTAATTGTGGACCACACAGAAACGATTTGAATGGTGTTTTAAATGAATATATATATATATATATATATATATATATATATATATATATATATATATATATATATATATATATATATATATATATATATATATATATATATATATATATATATATATATATATATATATATATATATATATATATATATATATATATATATATATTTATTTATTGGCTAAAATAGCACAAAAGCTAGCATAAGCACGTCAAAATTACCATAACAAAACAAATGTTATGGGATAAACATAAAACAAAAAATTGAAACAATAATAAAACGGATGTTAGGGGATAAACATAAAACAAAAGTTATATCAATTATTAAAATGGGAAACAAAATAGGGGACAAAAGAGTTTTTGTACCTCATGGTCAACATTTGGGGATACAGGTCCAGATGGGTATTTGGAGCTCTACGAGCATTGAGTCTTGTATTAGGAAGGGTTGGGGGATTTTCTTTAAAGGGAGGGAGAAAACGTCGATGATTGTCAGAACTAAGGCACTTGTGACCAAAGTTCAGGGTGAGGATGTGACGTCGTGATTCCAATGTAATAAGTTCAAGTCTAGCCAAACCTTCATCGTATGTAGTATAGGCCGTCCCCAGAATAATTTTTATGGCTCTTTTTTGAATACTTTAAATTTTAGAACATTGGTCTTTGGTCAAACATTAAATTTAGAACCCATGGTGCCAGACAGGACACGCATATTCCAGACAGGGTCTTATATAAGAACAGTAAATTATTTCAAGGCTTTGGATTGATATGGAGAACCGTTTGAGAAGGGAGAAAGATTTAAGGAGAAAAAAAACTGACTTAAATAAGTGGGAAATGTGGGACTTCCATTTAAGGTCGCTGTCGAACTGCACACCAAGCAGTTTAACAGTATTTAAGTTTGGTTTGCAAAGGAAATTATTGATAGGGGTTATATTTTTTTTAAATGAAAATAACATGAAACTGCTTTTGGGTATGCTTAAGTTTAGTTTAACATTGTCAAGATCATTCTTTAAATAGTTAATTAGTGAATCGAGTGTAAAATTCAAAGTATTAGATGTTTTACAAAGGTTCAGCAATGTCAAATCATCCGCAAATGTAAAAGAATTGTCAAAACTTGGTAAAACATTACTAAAAACTATTAAAAATGCTATAGGACCTAACTTAGTCCCTTGAGGTGCTCCACAGGAAATCGATGAAAAACCTGATGAATCCCCGTTAGGGAGGACTACACATTGCTCAAGGCCAGACAAAAAACTAGCTAACATACGTAAAACAAAGTCTCTTGCACCTAAGGCCCTTGCATTATCTAAAACTGTCTGATGATCCAAATTGTCGAAGGCTTTGCTAATATCAGCAAAAACAGCCTCAACGTAGCAACTATTCAACTCGAGATTTTTGAAAATAGTATCAAGTATATAAATTAAGCGATGCGTGGTGCTATGATTCGACCTAAAGCCAAACTGATTTAGGTTGATTTTATCATGAATATCGTCAAAAAGGGAATGGTAAATAAAACTTTCAAAGATTTTAGAGAAAAAAGGTATTTTTGATATTGGTCTTAAGTCAGAGGGAATTTTTGGGATCTTAGTTTTTGGTATAGGAGATATAATAGCTCGTTTAAAACACACTTGAAAAATACCATCTGCTAAACATTGGTTAAAAATAGCAGTTAGAGGTACATTTAAATACTGGGCAAATTCCACAATCAATTTGGTAGGAATATCACATGGGTATACTGACTTATTTGTGTCAAGAGTCTCGATCTTAAGTTGACTCTGATGAATTTCAATCACAGGAATGTCACTCACTGCACTGCTGGCCGGCATAAGCTGGAGCGGATGGTGAATTTTACAAATTGAAATAAAATGATCATTTATGACATCCGCTTCCACTGGGTAACCATTACCGTCCAGTAAGAAAAATTTTGAAGAGACCTTTCCTATCAGATCTTGGACAGTTTTGTGGAATTTCTTAGGGTCCGAATACAATAACATATTGAGGACGTGCGCACCATGCTCCTTTCTTGCTTTACGGATTTCGCTGACAACGATGTTTCTAAGCTTTCGAGATTCTTGGAAAAATCCTTCCTTAAAGAGTTTATCTCGTTCATTTATTAGGCACAAATTGTTTTTATTTATCCACGGTTTGCAATTAGACTTGTGAGTAATATTTTTCACTGGAAAGGTGTCACAATATAACTGGAAAACCTCCACTGAAAACTTAGAAGCCATTTCATTACCATTGGTAAGACATAGGATATTGGCCCAAGATTTGGAACTAAGTTTTAATTTGAAATAGGTGAGCTTCTCATCAGTAATGGGTCTATAAGAATAACTGATCAATTGCTTAGGGGGAAAGGAAGATAAAGGGGTCCAAAAGATGCATAGATGGTCACTTGCCCCTAATGGAGGGGCTATTTTGGGGACACAGTAGTAATCTTCAATGTTGGTAAAAATTAAGTCAAGGGTTTTATCACCGCGTGTAGGTGACTTTACCACTTGATCAATACTAAGAGCAGAGCTAAGCCACTTTTGGTCTAGCTCATTAAAATCACCACATAATGTAATTGTAGTATAAGGATACTTGCAGCGAATTCAGGCAGTATAAAGTTGTAGATATGCCGTCAGCTCCTTCTTAAATCCACTACGAGGAGGGTAATAAAGAATACAACAAATCATGCAAGATACTTCTTTTGGGAGGTTTTCGGGTCTGGTCCATAGCGATAGAACTTTGGTTTTGGAGTTGTTTCCTATTTCAGAAAATGAAAGAATCTAATTAGGAAGGGTAGACCAACAAAAAAAAAGCTACTCCTCCCCCATCAGATAGAGGTATACCATCTTTGTCTATCCTGGGCTTAAAATGGAAGTCATAATTTGGAATGGAGCAAAAGTCTTCAGTTGCAGACCATGCTTCGGTAAGGCAAGCAACATCTATCTGGTTTTTGTAAAAACTAATTTGAAGTTCATCCATTTTATTTACCAGTGACCTTACATTCGCTAGAAGGATTCCGGGAAATGTGTAGGAGGAGGAGCAATGTATCAAACCAGGGTTTCCTGATTTGTTATTGTAGACTTGTTGTAAGTTCTTGGGTTCATTTGACGTAAATAACGGGACTGAGGAGATTGACTGATTTGGCAATTTAAATAGGAGGGAGCTGGAACGTAACATGGAGGTCTTCTGAATGGGTTTGTTCGGTGCCGTTGATAATTCGGAGTCATGCCGCTTTTGAGGGCTGGTTGGAACAGTGGGCTGGTGTGGCGAACTTTGTTTTTTGGCTGCTTAATATTCATAGTGAAACTGTCTGCTCAATATTCATAGTGAATATATATATATATATTGATGTTCGCTTCAAAAGCTCACCTACAACTAACTGTAAACTATAGATGTCTAATGAATAAATAATTTCCCTATTAGTACTAATATTCCGTCAAGAACAAGAAGAACAAGAACAATAAGGAATCGTATTTTCTTTTATTTTTAACATAAGAGCACTTTACAAATAAAAAAATTAGAAAAAAACACTTTTTATATTGAATAAATACACTTAATCAAGATTTTTTTTATTATTTAATTACAAGAAAAACAACAACAACATTTATTTGAAATACACAATATGAAAAAACACTTTTTTTTATCAAACAATAAATACACTTAGAATAATACCACAGTTTTTTTTTGTTTCCAAAAAAATCATTTTTTAGAACACATTTAATCAACAACAACAACAACAACATTTTTTATTCGAAATGAAATCACATTTTTAACTCGAAATAAATATACTTAATCAAGATTTGTTTTTATTATTTAATTACAAGAAAAACAACAAAAACATTTATTTGAAATACAAAATATGAAAAAACCCTTTTTTTATCAAACAATAAATACACTTAAAATAATACCACAGTTTTTTTTTTGTTTACAAAAAAAAAATATTTTTTAGAACACATTTAATCAACAACAACAACCACAACATTTTTAATTCGAAAACAAATCAGATAGTGTCCGTGTGGAAGTACTTTCACATCATCCTCGATTACATAAAATTTGTCTGATATGGCCGACCTGGCATTTTTCTCAATTCTAACTGTGTAGTTTTTATATTGCAAAGAGTGAATCGCCATGACTTTTGCTCTTGGGTCTGAACTACGTTCTACACAGTTTCTATAAACACTCATGTTGAAATTATATTTTACAAAGTGTGTAGGCACTCCCTTGCAAACTTGTTTGATATCCTTATTGTGCGTTTCCAAACAGTACACCTTCGGACCAGAAAACACACCATTGGATTTCAGGTCACTACCCGTCTCAGATTTTAACATTAACAATTGATTTGGGGCCCGGCGTTTCACAAGCTCCGGACAGAGGGATTTATCCCAGTTGGTGTATTCCATTTGACACCTAATGTACTCTCTATTTTCCAAATCATTCAGTAGATTATTAGTTTTAACTTTTAACAGGAGTGAATCAGTCTCAATAGTACACTTGAACCTGTCCCTCAATCAGCCATTACACCTTTCACACATTGTAATACATTTACAACATGAGTTATTTTTTAGATTTCCGTTATTAGACTCCCACCTGCAATATTTTTATTTAAAATTATGTTTCTTTTCTTTTGGTGTCGGAGGACCATATTAGAGTCTATGATTGTGAAAGATGTGAAGTTTGGGTTGGACATGTTTTGAACGAATTCTTTGGGATCGGTTAAAACGTCACGTCGACTTCTGTTTCGTATGCTTTTGCACATTTTACCAAAGTCTGAGTTTAAAATGAGTTTGTAGATGTCTTTTTCAACCTTTGTTTTCGCTTGTGAACGTTTTCTGACAAATCTGTCAATAAACGTTTTCATGTGTGTTTTTTGATCAAATTGGAGCGCTCTGTGTATCTTTGTGACTTTGAAACCATGGATACCACCCACCGCAATAGCACACGATGAACAACGATATTCTGTTTCGGGTAAGGTCAGCAATAAGTTTTTGCATTGAAGGTGCTCAGTGTATGCTCCCATCCTCTACCAAAGATAAATTGTATGGACTCAGCAAGTCTTTAACAACCGGTCTATGTATGTACGGGAAAACAAAATCTTTTACCGAGTCATGGATTTCCATGGGTATTTCTCCGTCAATTTCAGTAAACCTTCCTTGCGGTCCATTCTCCTCAACGGTAGCAATTTTGGGGAAATTTGAAGCACAAGGATCATTAAGTTTTTTGTAATTATCACGTGGAAAACAGTAGTGAGACATCACCAACGGATAAAGGGAATTCATATCCAAAAAAACTGCATCTGACTTTTCATCGGTGTGTTGTCCAGTCGGATCAGTTTTCAAGATACAGTCCCCGTGAAAACCTACCCTCCCCTCATTGATCTCTCTACAAATAGATGCTGATCCACGTCGGTGATCAGACCTATTTATTCTTTACTGATTTTAAGAATCAAATCCATCACCAGATGAGGAGTGGAAAAATAATACCCCGAATCCACACCCAAATTTATCATAGAAGTTAACCGTGTTCTTGCAGACAATGTCCAAAAGAATCAATACATCACTAGTTAAGTATATTTTACAGTAATGGCACCCATTTTTACATTCTCGCTTTACCCAAACCCTCTTGGGAAATTAATAGTCGCTAGTGGTGCATTGACTATCCGTTTGAGAACTGTAAAATGCTTTGATAGGCGGTAATGACACCTCGTCCAGCCTCGACACAGAGTAGTAGTAATCATATTTGTATATGCACTTAAACGTTAATAAATCATACATTTCATCATCGGGGAAGTGCTGTTTAAGGAGCGGGAAACTGTCAAAATTGTCGCTTTTCTGTAGGCTACCTGAATCAATTGACTTAGAGACTTGGGAAAAAAAATAAAGGAGTCTAAAATGGATTTTATTAAGGTAAATATTACCCTTGTCTACTTTTTTCCACTGGATTTCTAGGAGTAGCAGCTTCTCAGGTGATTTGGGTATATTATTATAGGAAATAAAACCATCTACCCCTGCGTCATCTACAACTGCACCCTTCGGCATGCGGGCTAACGCCGGTAAAATAAATTTTAAATCATAATTGGAATTGTGTATGAAAACCGGTAAGAAATATTGCTGACTAACGTTTATATTGAATGATTCTTGTGCCACCTCTCTAAAGTTACACCGTCCTGGTGACATTTCCTGCCATTAATGATCATGATCGATCACCTTTCTCTTTCCCCCTTCCCCGTACCATCATCAAATTCTCCCATACAAACCCAATATACTTTACGGTTTTTAATGGTCAATCTGTCATCTGGTGATAGAATCACTGGATAATATGTATAGCGCAACCGTGAAATTGCGCAATTTTCTGTTTTAATGAGATTGGTCAATGCCGTGCGCATGCCATCATCCCCACCCAACTACACAACTAAATCTAACACTTGAATGATACTACTAGAGTCTCTTTGGGCGTGAGCTTAAGAGACCCCAATGGATTCATGTATCTTAACACGATTTACATTTGACGAATCTCACATGTCTGTGAGTTTGTTTTCGCAGTCCAAAGCGATCTTGTTACTCTGCTGGAGCAAGTCCTGGAAAATCTTAAAATGCAATATCGCTCTATCACCGCTAACCGTTTCCACAGCCAGGTATCCATGACGTTTACAGTGTTTCATGTGATGCTTTAGCTTTAAATCACTACTAAATCTGTACAGGCATATTTGACAATAGTAGCATACACCACCCCGATTTTTAACCTCCCTCCAAACCCTACTAATATCCATAATTGGATTAAAATGTCCAATTGAATCAGGCTCTGAAGGAGGCGTATATAGAAGCCAGACCCAGTGCTTCACTGATTCAATGGACGGAGCTCTCACTGGAAATATTCCACCCTTTTTAATACTACGCTCACCCCCCTCGGATTCTGTTTCATACCAATCTTTAAATTTTCATTAGCCCGCTCAAAAATATCTATCACTTTTAGTGTTACGGGAAATTGACCATTTAAACAATTGAAGTCTACTTTAGAAAACTTTGACCCGTCTTTATTAGCTGCTAATTTGTCCAACGTTTTCTTAGAAGCCTTCTTCAATAGGGGAATTTCGCGATCAAAAATGCATACTTGAAACACTGTAGCCTAGCATCGAAACAGATTCGATGTACGCCTTGACAACCCTCTAAATCTGCATTATATTTTAAAACTATTAAACCCAGCACCACTCTCCCAGCACCACCTCTTAAAATAAAATCTTTTTTAAATCTAAAAATATTAACGTTTAAATTCTCAATAAATAAAACAACCGACCCACTATGCCCCCCCCCCCACCCCCGCATTAGAATTATACAGTTTGGTTACAATGCTATTAACCCAATCTAAAAATATCCCCTCGTAACTTTCCAAATGTTGGGGAATTGTAGCATCTCTGTAAGTAAATTAATTTAAAAAAATCCACAAAATAAGTTTTTCAAAGAAAATGAAAAAACTCTATTAAACAAAAATGAGCAAAAATAAAATCAAATAATCTACCAAGCTTGAAAGTACCAAAAATCAGCATCGATAAATAAAAGAAACCCAAAACGAACAGAAATTAAAATAAATAACCGATTGAAACTCAAAACAAGCAGAAATTAATATAAGTTTGGCTCAAAAACCCTATGCCTTCCTAAGGCCAGAATAAAATTTGCACTTTACTGAAAAAAATATGAATGTTTTTAATTTTATAACTTTAATAAATCAAATAATATTAACATTCTGATTACTAAATATCAGTATATGTATATTAAACTGACAATGCACATTCATTTGTAGTTTTTTCAGCAAAATGAAATTTTTTTCTGTTCTTGGGAAGGCATAGGGGTTTTGAGCCCAAATTCTGCTAATTTCTACTCGTTTTCAGTTTGACTCGGTTATTTATTGTAATTTCTGGTCTTTTTTGGTTTCATTTATTTATCGATGCTAATTTGTGGTAGTTTCACGATTGATAGATTTTTGATTTTACTTTTGTTCGTTCTTTGTTTAATGAAGTTCTTTACTTTTCTTTAAAAAACTTATATTGTGGAAAATGTTTTTTAATTAATTTTTGTTCGTTTTATATTGACATAGTCTTTTCAGGGAAAAAGAAAATGATACTTTAAATCTTTTCGTTTTTTTAAGACTTTATAGTTTGGCCTGGTATTTGTGTGCTAGAGAAATATTTTGAGCAATTTTTTAACAACATAAACCCTTTTAAAAATCTGGACACAAATAGTAGTGTTTAATTTAGTTTCCTACCTCCTCTAGTTGACCTCCAATGAAAAACTTGATACCATTTGCAAAAAAAGCTGTTTACTTTCTTTGATTGCTTGGATACAATTAAGCTATTTTGCTATGGTTGAATTTTAAGAGCAGAAGTTGCCCCCGAAACTTTCAACATAATACCCTCAGTCGTTCTTGGGATACTGCTTAGATGCCTTATTGTGAATTAGCATTAACACACTGCATTTGGATTAAATCTTAAGGCAACATTTAGTTTTTAAACATAATGGGAAAATGGGAGGGATGGCGTGGGAGGGGGATTAGTTGCCCTCCAATCACTTTCAACTATCAAAAAGGGCATCACCCCTTTCTATTTTCAATCGAATAAGCCCTTCTCGAGGTTCCAACGACAACTCCTTCGATACGAAGGGCCCTAGTCTAAACAACAACAACAACAAAAATAATACATTATGCCCACATCGATATTTACTATCAAAATGTCAAGCCTTCCAATCTTTTTGAAGTGATAATGCTTTCTATAAAAACTATGTGCCCCCAGGACATAATTTACAACCCTTATCCTAAGGGCTGCTAGGGTGGTTGTAATCCTCTAAGACCTAATTTCCAGAACTTTCAACTACGTTAAACAAAATGGCTATCTCAATTTTTATCCCATGTGTTTGGGGAAAAGGTGGGCGTGAGTGGGGCGTTAGTCACTCTCCAATCACTTTCAACTATGAAAAATGGCACTAGCACTTTCAATTTTCAGTCAAATTAGCCCTTTTGAAGTTTCTACGACAACACTTTCAATAAAAACCTTATATGCCCCCAGGAAATATTTTACAACCCTTGCCCTGACGGCTGCAGGGTGGGTGTCATTCTAAAAGGCCTAATTTCCAGAACTTTCTACTACGTTGAACAAAATAGCTATCTGAAAATGTTGATTGGATGTGCATGAAGGAATGTTGGGTGTGAGAGGGGGGTTAGTTAATCTCCAATCCCTTTCGGCTATTAAAAAGGGCACTATCCCTCTCAATTCCTAATGAATGAACCCCTTTTGTATTTTGACGAAACTCTATAAAAACCTTTTATGTCCCCAGGGCATAGCTTACAACCTTTGCCCTTGGGGCTCTAATGGGTTTGTCATCCTTAAATACATAATTTCCAGAACTTTCAACCACGTTTAACAAAATGGCTATCTCTAGACTTTGCTTGAATGTTTTTGGGGAAATGGTGGGCGTGAGAGGGTGGTTAATTACTATCCCCTCACTTTTGACTATTAAAAAGAGCAATTTCAATTTCCAATCAAATGAGCCCTTTTTGAAATTTCTGCAACGACTTTCTTTATTAACCTTATATGCCCCCAGGGCATAACTTACAACCCTTGCACTGAGGGCTTTGCGAGTGCTATCATCCTAAAAGATCTAATTTCCAGAGCATCCAACTAAGTTGAACAAAATAGATGTCTTGAAATTTTGATTGGAAGTGTTTGGGGAAATGGTGGGCGTGAGAGGGGCGTTAGTCGATCTCTAATCACTTGAATTATAAAAAGGGCACTAGCCACTCCAATTTCCAATCGAATGAGCCCTTTTCAAAGTTTCTAAGACAACGCTTTGATACGAAGTACTCTGGTCTAAGACCACGAAAAAAAAATACATTGTGCCAACATCGTTCTTTACTTAGACAGCGTGATTAAGCTGCCTATGAAGGGCGCAACGCCGAGGACTAGTGGTAATTGTAATATCAGTGGTAGCAAACAAATATTAAACTTTGTAATAAAAACCTTGTATGCCCCCAGGGTATAACTTACAACCTATGTCCTGAGGGTTTTTTTGGGGAGGGGTTGTCAACCTCAAAGACCTAATTTCCAGAACTTGAAACTACGTTAAACAAAATGGCTATCTCAAACATTTTGATTCAATGTATTTGGAGAAATGGTGAGTTTGAGACGGGGCATAGTTGCCCTTCAATCACTTTCGACTATTAAAGAGGGTACTAGCCCTTTTAATTTCCAATCAAATGAGCCATTTTGAATTTTCTTCGAGAAAACTTTCTATAAAAGCCTTATATGTCCTCAGGTCATAACTTACAACCTTTGCCCTGGGGGTTGTGGGGGGAGGGAGGGTGCTCATGCACAAACACCTAATTTCCAGAACTTTCAACTACGTTAAACAACATGGCTATCTCAAAATTTGGATTGGATGTGTTTGGGGAAATGGTGGGCGTAAGAGGGACGTTAGTTGCTCTCCAATCCCTTTCAACAATTAAAAGAAGCACTAGCCCTTTCCCTTTCCAATCAAATGAGCCCTTTTGAAGTTTCTACAACAAAACTTTCAATAAAAACCTTATATGCCCCCAGGGCATAACTTACAACCCTTGCCCTGAGTGCTGGGGGGGGGGGTTGTTATCCGCAAAGACCTAATTTCCAGAACTTTTAAATACGGTGATGAAAATTGCTACGTTGAAGAAATTGTGAGAGGGGTGTTAGTTATCCTCCAATTACTTTCGACTATTAAAAAGGGAACAGGCCCATCTAATTTCCAATCGAATGAGCCCTTTTTGAAGTTTCTACAACATCACTATCTATAAAAACCTTATATGCCCCCAGGGCATAACTTACAACCCTTGCCCCGAGGGATATGAGGAGGTTATCATCCTCAAAGACCTAATTTCTAAAACTTTTAACTAAGTTGAAAAAATGGCCATCTAAATATTTTGATTCGATATGTTTGGGGAAAAGGTGGGCGTGAGAGGGTGATTAGTTGCCCTCCAATCACTTTTGACTATTATAAAGGGCACAAGCCCTTTTAATTTCCAATCGAATCAGCCCTTTTCAAGTTTCTACGACAAAGCTTTCAATAAAAATCTTATATGCCCCCAGGATATAACTTACAACCCTTACCCTGAGGGTTGTGGGGGAGTTTTATCCCCTTAGCTATAATTTCCAGACCTTTCAAATACTTTGAACAAAATGGCAATCTCAAAATTTTTATTGCATGTGTTTGAATAAATGGTGAGCCTGGAAGGGGTGTTAGTTGCCTTCTAATCACTTTTGACTATTAAAAAGGACTCTAGCAATTTCAATTTCCAATCAGTTGAGCCCTTTTTGAAGTTTCTACGACAACACTTTCTATGGAAACCTTATTTGCCCACAGGGCATAACTTATAATCTTTGCCCTGAGGGCTCTTGGGGGGTTGTCATCCTTAAATACCTAGTTCTAGAACTTTCAACTACGTTGAACAAAATGGTTATCTCACAATTTCGATTGGATGTGTTTTGAAAAAGGTGGAAAAGGTGGATATGAAAGGGGGATAAGTCCTATCACTTTCGACTATTAAAAAGGGCACTAACCCTTTTTTCTATTCAAACGAGTCTTTTCTGAAGTTTCTGTGACAACACTTTTAATAAAAACCTTATATGACCCCAAGGCATAACGTATAACCTCTGGGGGAGTGTCCTTCCCAAAAACATAATTTTGTATCTGGAAATCAACTACGCTGAACAAAATGGCTATCGCAAAATTTTGATTGGATGGGTTTGGGGAAATGGTGGGCATGGAAGGGGTATTACTGCCTTCCAATCACTTTTGACTATTAAAAAGGGCACTAGCCACTCCAATTTTCAATCGAATGAGCCCTTTTCGAAGTTTCTACGCCAACTCCTTCAATACGAAGTGCCCTGGTATGGAAAAAAACAAAAAAAATAAAATAAATAAAACATTATGCCAACATCATTCTTTACTTAGGCACCGCGATTGCGCTGCCAATGAAAAAGGACAATGTCAATTTCCAATCAAGTGAGCCCTTTTTGAAATTTCTACAACAAATTTCTATATAAACCTTATATGCCTCCAGGGCATAACCTTAAACCCTTGCACTGAGGGATCTGAGGCATTGATCATCCTAAAAGACATAATTTCCAGAAATTTCAACTACGTTGAACAAAATGAATATCGCAAAATTTTGCTTGGATGCGTTTAGGGAAATGGTGGGCATGAGAGGGACGTTTGTTGCTATCCAATCACTTTCAACTATTAAAAAATGCAATATCCCTTTCAATTTCCAATTGAATGAACCCTTTTGAAATTCTACGACAACTCTTTCAATGAAATCTTTATATGCCCCAGGGCATAAATTACAACCCTTGACCTTAGGGCGGTGTGGGGAGGGTTTGTAATCCTTAAAGACCTATTTTACAAAATTTTCAACTACGTTGAATAAATTTGCTGTTTAAAAATTTTGATTGGATGTATTTGAAGAAAAGGTGGGCGTGATAGGGGGGTTCGTTGCCCTCAAATCACTTTCGACTACTAAAAAGAGCACTATCCCTTTGAATTTCAAATGGAATGAGCACTTTTTCAAGTTTCTTACGACAGAGATTTCAATTGAAACCCTATATGCCCCCAAGGCATAACTTATAACCCTTGCCCTGAAGACTGTGGCGGAGTGTGCTGCTCAAATGTATAATTTCCTGAACTTTGAACTGCTTGGGACAAAATCACTATCTCAAAAATTTTATTGGATTTGTTTGGGGAAATGGTCGGCGTGGAAGGGGTGTTAGTTACCTTCCAATCACTTTCGACTTTTAAAAAGGGCACTAGCCATTTCAATTTCCAATTTAATGAGCCCTTTTTGAAGTTTCTATGACAACGCGTTCAATAGAAACCTTATATGCCCCCAGGACATAACTTACAACCCTTGCCCTGAGGGATATGGGGGGGACTGTCATCCTCAAAGACCTAATTTACAGAGCTTAAAACTATGTTGAATAAAATGGCTATCTCAAAATTTTGATTGGATGTTTTTGGTGAAAAGGTTGGCGTGAGAGGGGGGTTAGTTTCCCTCCAATCACTTTTGACTATTAAAAAGGGCACTAGCTCTTTGAATATCCAATCAAATGAGCCTTTTTTGAAGTTTCTACGACAACACTTTTTATAAAAACCTTCTATATCCCCAGGGCATAACTTATAACCCTTGCCCTGAATACTGTGGGGGAGTGTGCTAATCAAAGATATAATTTCCTGAACTTTGAACTGCGTGGGACAAAATCGTTATTTCAAAAATTTTATTGGATGTGTTTGGGGAAATGGTTTGCGTGCAAGGGTGTTAGTTGCCTTCCAATCACTTTCAACTATTAAAAAGGGCAGTAGCCATTTCAATTTCCAATCGAATGAGCCCTTTTTGAAGTTTCTGTGAACACGCGTTCAATAAAAACCTTATATGCCCCCATGGCATAACTTACAACCCTTGCCCGGAGGGCTGTGGGTGGGGCTGTCATCCTCAAAGACCTAATTTCCAGAACTTAAAACTACATTGAATAAAATGGCTATCTCAAAACTTTGATTGGATGTGTTTGGTGAAAAGGTGGGCGTGAGAAGGAAGTTAGTTGCCCTCCAATCACTTTTGACTATTAAAAAGGGAACCAGCCGCTCCAATTTCCAATTGAATGAGCCCTTTTCGAAGTTTCTACGACAACTTCATCGATACGAAGTTCCCTGCTCTAAAGGAAAAAAATAATAAATATTACATTGTGCCAACATCGTTCTTATGTCCCCGGGACATAACTTCAGCCCCTTGCCCTGAGGGTTGTCGGGGAGTGTCTTCCTCAAAAATATTTTTTCTATCTGGAAATCAACTACGCTCAACAAAATGACTATCACAAAATTTTGTTTGGATGTGTTTGGGGGAATTTGGGGCGGGGGGGGGGGGGGGCTAGTTGCCCTCCAATCCCTGTCAATTATTAAAAAGGGTAGTAACCACTCCAATTTTCATTCGAATGAGCAATTTTTGAAATTTTACGAAAACTCCCTCGATACGAAGTACCCTGGTATGGAAAAACCAAAAAATAAATAATACATCGTGCAACATTGTTCTTTACTTAGGCAGCAAGATTGCGCTGCCCATGATATATTGAATATAGTTGGCTCGCATTTTCATTTAAATAAAATATTTTTAGTGCTATTGACGCTTTTAAACTGTCCCTCCCTCCCTACTCCCCCATCTGTTAATCAAGAAGGGCTCGAATCTTGTTCACGTAGGAATGAGTAATAGCCAGAGGGCCTGTTACTATACTCACTGATATTAAAGAGTTAAAGGAGTCATCGAAAGCGGCCGTATAAACATTGGTATGGTGCAAGGCAGAGTTAGACAAGACAAAATCTGGTAGTGTAATTGTAGGTGACGATGATGTTTCAATATCTGCATTACCACCACTCCGTTCAACCTCAATAGTGAGGGTGGAGGGTGGCATAAAATCCCCCGATTCAATAGCACCACCGCCAGTCTGTTCAACCGCAATAGTGTGAATGGGGCGTGGTGTGATATCCCCCAATTCACTAAGCATAGCTTCCAGTGTCTTGGAGCTAAGTTGATCAGCTATTGCAAATTTATCTTGAACTTCAATATTGTCCATTAAAATAGTGGGGGGGGGGGGTTCAATTAGCCCACAAGTAAAATCGTCCAAAATAATGCATATGTTTGGTGATAGCTGAGCAACCCACCCAATATCATCTTTTGACACAATTTGATTTTCATGTGTATTATCGTGAGTAAAAGTACCATGTGAACCCTTTTTAAATGTACTCGAGGGGATATCACCTAAATATTCATTTATAAACCTATTTGACCATTCTGGCTCCTCAATCATGTCTATATCACATTTTAAATCATCTAGGCTATCTAAATCACCAAAAAGATCGTTTAAGAACCCACTCTGCTACTCTATATTATCGTCAACTACAACACTATCTTGAAAATCCACTGGTGGTGTTAGGATTGATGAAGACTCATTGTAAATAATTGATCCTTGAGCTGATGTTGATGGAGGCGGCGATAATTCGCCAATGTTAATCTATAAAAACAGGATTTATTTTCCATGTGGAATATCCACTATTTTATAAACTCAAAAAAATAAACTGTACCAATTTTTTCTCCCGGTCAAAACTTACTTTTCTCCTACTATTATGCTGGCTAAATACTTCAGTCATATAAAATAGCTGCAGGCAACTTAACCAATTTTATATTTCGCTTTTTTACGATATTAATTTCACAGAAAATATTTGAGCAGAAAAAAGTCCGGTACTTATTTATTAGTCGGTAAACATGCAAGAACTGAAGTTTGGTTAATGCTAATGAAATAAAAACAAAGTATGATAAAAAAAATATTAGTTCAGAAAAAAAATTTTGGTTATTTGTTTGCACATTAGGGGGTGGGGGTAAAGCATGGTATATATTAAATACGTATCGTAACCTAAACGAACCTAACCTAGGTAGCTGTTCTTTGCCCCTTCAATCCCAACGAACTGAAGTTTAAATATTTGTCACGGAGTCAGCAATACATCACTAGGCAGTGAAAACATATTTTTCATATAGCATCTTTATATTTCGATGTGATTCTACTTGCATGTTTACCGGCTACTAAATAATTACTAAAAGTCATATAATGATTCAAACTTAAAACAGTATCTGATTAACAGACCAATCTTAGTTTATTATAAGCAACCGTGAATTAGAATAGGATGTCCCTTCCTCTGCACTTGACAGGGATGTCAATTCAACAGGGAGAATTTACCCCAAGAGTTTGAAAAACACCTGGAAAACGAAAAATTTCTGAGCTTAATAGAAAAAAATTTGGATATGATAGTGCTTATCTTAGAGATGATCAAAAATAGTGTTACCCTCGGTTTCTAACCGATAAAAAAAAATTATTAACGATTTTCATTTATATAAAATAGAAGTAGGAGTTTTTTGTGTCGCCCCCCCTCCACCTCCTTTTTTCTACAATAGGCCCATGAGTTAACACACACACACAAATATCGTTCGTGACCTATTTTCCCTTGCGGAATTGTAGGTTTATTATAAACTTGAAGAAAAAAATACCATTAAGGATTTTCATTTATATAAACTAGAAATAGGGTTTTTTATGCCCCTACCTTCCCTCTTTTTCCTACAATTTCCCCCTGAGTTTATACAAAAACAACTATCGTTCATAATTTATTTCCCTTTGCAAAATTGTAGGTGTATTACAAACTTGAAGAAAAAAACTATTAAGGATTTTTATTTATGTAAAATAGAAATAGAGTTTTGTATGCCCCTCCACCCCCTCTTTTTTCTACAATTAGTGCATGACCTAATATACGTAACTAGCTGATAAAGTCACTTACAGTTACATCAAGAGTCGGTGTTATTTGAGACACATAACTAGTTAGCTGCTCAGAGAAGTCCTGCTTAGCACGGGGATGGGCATACATGATCACTGATTCCCTGGGCACATTCTTTGAAACTATCAAGTCTAGATATTCATTTTCCGGTCAAGATCTATCATCTACTTTGGTCTTTTCAGATCTGGATATTGACTACCATTTTCCTTGAATACAAAATTAAATTTAATTTTTTCGACAGGTAACACCCAAAGAGGGGGTCAAATAATCTCTTTTCATTACACAGGATAAAAGAAAATAAAATGTATGTTTTTTCAACTTAGAGTTTGAGACGAGATTAAAACCTATGGGGCTAAATAAATTTGTTCAAAATTCCATCTGGTTAAACTCTTAAATCATAAAAAAGAATCATGCTGCCCCCCTAAGTGAAGCATCACCTATAGAATAATATTACAAATACTATGCACAAAAGAATATAACACAATTTGTGAAATAATCTCTTTTACAACACAGGATAAAAGAAAAAAATGTATGCTTTTTCAACTGCGAGTATGAGGACACGATCAAAAACCTATGGGGGTAACTATTTTGCTCGAAATTCCATCTGCTTAAACTCTTAAATCATAAAAAATAAACATGGCTCCCTAAGAGGAGCGTATTACGGTTAATATGTTCTTCATTTCGAGTAATACTAGGTGAGACCATCATAACTGTAACGGGATGAAAATTCAAAACCTCAAAATATTCCAATTAAAGTTACTCAAGTAAAATAAAATCACCCAAAATATGAACCTAAAAATTCGAGTAACTCACAGATCGAGTAAGGCTTAAGCGTCCAATTTAAAAAGTAGCAAAACAAATGTATCTTAATTGGACAAACTTTGTAAGAATCTTTCCCACATAAAATGTAAAAGCAATAAATAAACCCGCCTCTGTGTCGCCAAAATATGCAATAAATATCAGTGTGACCAAAAGTTACATGACAGGCGACCAACAATGTAGTTTAAATTTTAAGAGCTTGAGTTCCCAAACTATGAAGAGAAGGTAGAATTTATCATACAAAAAATAGTCACTAGTGATACAAAGTATTTTCGTGTAATCTAGTTGCATTTTTCTGAAAACTCACTTTAGGATTATGTATTCCAATGAAACTAAGTTGTATTGTCCCTTAACAAGTTTCACAGTGATAGATTATAAGCCATCTGGGAACTAAGTGACATGTCGTTAGCAATAAAGTTACAAAAGTAAAACTGTGTTTTGTCGAGAAAATTCCAAAGTGAAGTCTTAGAGCTATAAGTCGCATCAAAATTGAAGTAGCCAATTGGTGTATCCCTGCCCAATAGTAATATAGGAGATACTACGAACCAATAGGACCAATGTAACACATGTTTTATCAATGCCTGAATGTAACCTCGGGCGAAATTAGAGACTATAGTTAGTGGAACTTAGCAATTTTGCACCAGTCTATAACCAGTCTAAAAGGAGTCCAGAAGGAGTTTAGACCGAGTTTACAATGAGTCTTCGAGTAGAGTTTGAGAACAGTCTAATGTGAGTGTCCTAACTATTGATAATTCTTGACAATTATTATCAGAACATTATTAAACCCATGTTGCATTGTGTATGCTCTAGTGTATAACGTTGTCCTAGTGCCTATGACAGTGAAGTGCTATACAGATAATTTTGTTATTCCTGAACCAGCTTTGCACCGCTAATGTGAGTAAAAATAAATACATTACTTTCTTAATTTTGTCTCTTCATGTTAGTATTTCTGAATCCTTTAATCTGATTTCGACTCAGTATGGCCATTAACATATGCTCCCCGTTAGACTCGCTATTATAATCCCCCATCACACGAAGTTCCCCCTCAAACTATGATATAAAATATAAGAAAAGAATTAATAAAGAAAACCCCCCATTAGAATTGGCACGGCCCTGTTTAAAGGAGCAAAACACAAGGACATAATTTCCCAAAAAAAGAAAAAGATTATTTAGAAATACTACGCATAGAGAAACTGAAATATTTTGTTAGGCCTAAGTCCCCTTATGATAGTAACAAAAAAAGTATACTCACTAAAAAAATTATATATATAGAATCTCCTCATAAGATAAGAGAAATTTGAAAGTGTCAAATTTGAGTTATATAAAAAAACACCTCAGTACCGAATTTTAATCATTTTTAAAAAAAAGTCAGTATGTCGCTAGATCCAAATGAACAATTGCTTAAACATAAACTTACTGCCAAAACAGTGGAAATTTCAAAATCCCTTCCCTCATATAATGGAGACTCAGACGTAGATGAATTTAGTATCCAATTAAACCAATTTGTAGAAGTAACTCAAACGAACTTAAAATTATTAGTTGGAATGTTGCTAATGAGACTAAAAAGGCAAGCGTTAACCTTTTTAAAACAAATAGAGACCACCATAGGGGAAGATAATAACCTTCCAATAAACTCCATAGAAAAATTGCTAAAAGCGTTCCGAGAAAGATTTGTTGAGACCAGTTCAACACACAAATTAAAACACGGAACTGTATGTTTCGACGAAACCCAAAATGTTAAGGAATACCTACACAAAGTGATGGTATCCATAGAGGCTAAATATGGGAAAGAATCTGGTACCTAATATGATAAAATTGTACTAAACGCTTTCTTGCAAGGATTGAGCCCCAAACTGTACCGAATGTTAATGTCAAAAAACATTCAAACATTAGAGCTGGCAGTTCTGGAAGTAGAGAGAATGGTTAAAATTGACACTATTGTGGCAATTCACAGTAAGTCAAGAATAAATAACGTAGGAGAATCAAATCCGGGACGATCACGAGACATTTCACCCGCATTTTTCTCAAGAGATAATTCCCCAAAACCAAATCGAAATAAATCCTCAACACCTACCAGACAAAACACTATACGTTTCTTACCCACGAATACGGCAAACTACGTAAATAACCCCCCAATTATATGCTACGCATGTAAAAAACAAGGACATATTGCCAGGGAATTCCGTACTAGAAAAAATTATACACCAGCAACCCTCTGTTTTAATAACCGTTTGTTCGGGAGAACAATCAGAACATTATTAAACCCATGTTGCATTGTGTATGCTCTAGTGTATAACGTTGTCCTAGTGCCTATGACAGTGAAGTGTTATACAAATAATTTTGATATTCCTGAACCAGCTTTGTACCACTAATGTGAGTAAAAATAAATACATTACTTTCTTAACTTTGTCTCTTCATGTTAGTATTTCTCAAGGTAATTATTGCTTGTGGCTCCACTCGCTCCCTAAGGAATCTGAATCCTTTTAATCTGATTTCGACTCAGTATGGCCATTAACATATGCTCCCCGTTAGACTCGCTATTATAATCCCCCATCACACGAAGTTCCCCCTCAAACTATGATATAAAATATAAGAAAGGAAGTAATAAAGAACCCCCCCCCTTAGACCACTCCATAGAGGGGGCGCGCCCCCCTTGCCCCCACATGGATCCATATTACGGATGATATGTTCTTCATTTCCAGTAATACGATGTGAGACCAAGATAGTACCTGATAAATCAATACATTATTTTATATACTGTGTAATGACTTTAAACTTGTTATACAGAACCTATCAAACATCTAGCAGTAAAACTAATGCAAATAAATCAACTGGTAATATTTTCCTACGTTTGTAGGATTTAAGAAAACTAGTGCTTTACTGAAAACACAAAACAATATAGGAGTTTTTATGCGGTAAAAGTAAACCTTTTAAGGACACTTTTAACTGTATAAAAGTAAAGCATTTTTAGATTGTTGTTTCATTAAAATTTGTTGTTTAATTTGGCATCACTTCTGCACAAAGAGGTCAGTTCAATAATTGACTGTCACGTTGGATCTGAAAAAGGACACTTCATGATTATTTTGCACACAAGTTCGAAATGAAGGAATCTTTTTAGTATTAGAACTACAAACTCGCTTTAGAATTTGTATCAGAACTTACAATTCTCCATTTTATAAAGATAAATAACTAGATTTTTAGAGTCCATATTATGGTTGATATGTTCTTTATTTCGAGCGATACTAGGCGAGACCATGATGTTACCAGTTAAATCAATCCATTGTTTTACATGCTGTGTAATGCCTTTAAACTTATTATTTTATCCCAAAGTTTTTAAGATAATTTTAATTGTGTAATGAAAGTTACTGACATCACAGCTCCTGTAGGACTATGAAAAACGTTATGGATTAGTTTGTTATTGTGAGGTTACGTGTTTACTTTTTACTCCTAAATCAATATTCTTGTTTGTATACCTGGCCTTTGTGTTTTTACCAAAGTGCTAGTTTTCTGTAATCCTATAAACATAGGGAAATATCTCCAGTTGATTTATTTGCATTAGTTTTATTGATGTATGTTAGACAGGCTGTGAAGTACAAATTTTTGTTCGTTTTAAGTTTCAACGTCGCTCTTTACTTCCCTCGGAAAAAGTTCGTTTTTTTAAATTAATCTATGGTCATTTTTGTTTTAATTTAATTTAGAAACGACAGCGCTATAACCTTTTCTATTTATACGGATTAATATCTGTTCGGTTTAAGTTTTAGTGTGTGTCCTTAGTTTCAGTTGAAAACTTATTTTTTTTAGAATTTATAATCACCTCCAATCTGGGGAAATAAGACACCTCAATCCTAATTAGGGAGCTGAACTAAGAAGCCGTACAAGAATTAAGGGAAAAAATAAATTTAAAGTGGAAAAAAATCAAAACATAGTGTCGTTTCTTTTTGTAATAAAAAAAAAAAAATAATAAATAGATCTTTAATTTAAAAAAAGGTCGGTTTTCTTTAATAAATCTTTAACTTTTTTCTTACTATACGGCTAGTTTTTCAGTTTTCTCTGCCATTCTCACTTGATTTGAGAAAAATGGCACCATCTTTGACCCCAGGCCCCCCCCCACAGGAATTTGACAAAATTATGTCATTCATTGGTGTATGGATTTAGAGATCTACCCAGAATGTCATTGAAAACCATGAACTGGATGACGTCTATTCCCTTTTGAATCAAAATGCTTGACCAAATACCTTAATAGGACGTGCTTTAAAAAAATGAGTGCGTTAAATTTACAAAACAGTAAAATTATCTGAAAATGATCTAATAGAAGGGAGAAAACCATAATTTCCCAAAACACCCAAGCAGGAATCGAACACAAGACGCTTTATTTCGAAGTCGAACGCTTTACCAACACAACCACGCCTCTAATAATGTGATTAATTAAAAAGACTAGTTTTTCCGAGGGAAGTAAAGAGAGAAGCGTAAACTTAAAACGAACAAAAATTAGTGCTTCACAGCCTATCTTCAATATATCAATAAAACTAATGCAAATATAAAAACTGGTGATATTTCCCTATGTTTTTAACACTACAGAAAACTAGCACTTTACTGAAAACACAAAAGCCAAGTATAAAAACAATGTTAATTTAGGAGTCAAAAGTAAATACGCAGCTTCACAACAGCAAACTAATCAATAACGCTTTTCATAGTCCTACAAAGAGGGCTCATTCGATTGGAAATCGAGAGTTCTCATGCCCTTTTTAAGGGTCAAAAGGGATTGGAAGGCAACTAACACCCCTTCCACGCCCACCAGTTCCCCAAACACATCCAATCAAAATTTTGAGATAACCATTTTGTTCAGTGTAGTTGCTTTCCCGATACAAATTATGTTTTTGAGGAGGACACTCCCCCACAGCCCTCAGGACACGGGTTGTAAATTATGCCCAGGGGGCATTTCAGGTTTTTATACAAAGGTTTGTCGTAGAAACTACAAAAAAGAATCATTCGATTGGAAATTCAAAAGGCTAGTGCCCTTTTTAACAGTCGAAAGGGATTGGAAGACAACTAACCCCCCTCTCACGCCCACCTTTTCCCCAAACATATCCAATCAAAATTGTGAGATAACCATTTTGTTCAACGTAGTTGAAAATTCAGCAAATTAGGTCTTTGAGGAGAGCAACCCCCCCCCCCCTCCCACAGCCATCAGGGCAAGGGTTGTAAGTTATGCCCTGGGGATATATAAGGTTTTTAAAGAAAGTATTATTGTAGAAACTTCAGAAAGGGCTGATTCCATTAGAAATTTAAATGGCTTCCCCCAAACCCTTTTATAACCAGCTTCCCCCTCCCCTAAACCCTTTTTTCCCAAATGCATCCGATTAAAATTTTGAGATATCTACTTTGTTAAAAATTGTTCAAAGACCTTATAACAAAAATTCCGGTGTCGACAAAACCCCCAGGGCCCGATGGCAGGCTTTGTAAGTTATACCCTGGGTGCATATATGGGTCTTATGGAAGGGATTCTCGTATAAACTTCAAAGAGGTCTCATTTGATTGGAAATTGAAAGTTCAAGTTCACTTTTTAAGAGTCAAAAGAGATTGGAGGGCGAGTAGCACCCCACCCCCCCGCCCACGCCCATTTATCTCCAAATGCATCCAATACAAATTTTGAGATAGCCATTAAGTTAAAAATTGCTCAAAAGTCAGATAACAAAAACTCAGGTGCTGTCACAACCCCCCCCCCCCGGACCCGGGGGCAGGTGTTGTAAGTTATGCCCTGGGGCATATATGGTTCTTCTAAAAAGGATGCTCGTATAAACTTCAGAGAGGGTTCATTTGATTGGAAATTGAAAGTTTGAGCTCACTTTTTAATAGTCAAAAGAGATCCGAGTGCAGCTAGCCCCCCTCCCCCACCCACGTCTTCTTTTTCCAAACCAATATGATGAAAATTTTGAGATAAACATTTTGGTAAAAAATAGTTCAAAGAACAGATAAGAAAAGCTTAAATTTTATGTTTTTTATACTTTCCAAGACTGTTCAAGACGCATATAGTTTTCAGTAAAGCGCCAATGACGCAGTAGGTCAGTGAAAGAAGGATATGATACCCAAACTCTTGTTTGTAGTAATTTATGTTCGTTTCTAGCTTGATTTGCATATTGAATTTAAGTTTCACTCGTTTTAAGATGTATTTAGTAGTTTACATTATTATCTATGGTATGTTTGTTTGCATTGATTGTTTATTTAATTTCTGTTCGTTTTAAGTTTCATATATACTTCAATAGGAAATTTAATTTTTTTTTAAGCTTGATATTCATATTCAATCTAAGCAGTACTCGCTTTAAGATCTATCTATTCTTTTATATTATTACTAGTTGTCTGTTTTTTGCTATGATTGTTTATTTAATTTCTGTTCGTTTTGGGTTTCATTTATTCTTTAATAGTAATTTCTGGTCGTTTTAAGTTTGAATTTTAACAGGTATTTGTATCTGCTGAGCTTAAGTTTAAAATTACCTTTACTTTTCTTTGAAAAATCTTTGTCTCACCTCGCATTACTTAATATGAAGAACATATCAACCGTAGTATGAACTGTGGAAATTCAGTTATTTATTTCTATAATACGTAAGTTGTGATGCAAATTCTAAAGCGAGTCTTTAGTGACACTTCTTACTTGTCTATAAAATAATCATAAAATGTCCTTTTCAGATCCAAAACGGAAGTCAATCATTGAACTGAGCTCATTGTGGAGAAGTAATGCCAAATTAAACAAAAAAATCAATCAAGCAACCATCTAAAAATGCTTTACTTTTATGCTTTTAAAAGTGCCCTTAAAAGGTTTACTTTTTCCGTACCAAAAATCCTGTATTGTTTTGTGTTTTCAGTAAAGTGCTAGTTTCTTATAATGGTACAAACATAGGGAAATAACAACAGTTGATTTATTTGCATTAGTTTTATTGATATATGTTAAATAGGCTCTGAAGTAATCATTTTTGTTCGCTTTAAGTTTCAACTTTGCTCTTTACTTCTCTCGGAAAAACTTTGTTTTTTTAATTAATCTATCCTCGTTTTTGAATTAATCACCTCCAATCTAGGGGAGATAAAACACCCCAACACTTAATAAGGAGCAGAACTAAGAAGCCGTACAAGAAAAGAGGAAAAAACAAATTAGAGTGGAAAACAAAAATCAAAACATAGTGTCGTTTCTTTTTGTAAGGAAAAAATAGAAAAGAAGAAATAGATCTTTAATTCTTTGTTTTTACAAGCTACGACACAAAAGGTTGACTGAGTGGACAGGTTTATGTATCGACATACTTGCATAAAATTTTGCTAGCTCAACAGAAATATGCCTTTAATCTTAGGGATTTATTTGACCCGTCTCTAAATAAAAAGTCACTCATTACTCAGAAATGAATGGAAATTTCCAGAAAAGGTCATTTCTTGTCTAAGTAAGATATATGGTATTATAAACTAAGTTTGTTTTCATTTCAAAAATGTTGGGAAAAATTACCTAAATTCTTTTAGAGAACTATTTTCATGAGTGTTTCTTCCTCTTTGGACACAATCTTGCGTATAGAGAGAATATCACGGTGGAATTCTCAAGTAAATTATGTGAATAAGTAATTATAACAATAAGTAACCCTTCTTTTAATATACAACTTTGAGTAGTTCCAGAACCACAAGCTTACACTTCTCCAACCACTAAGTGGTAGGGGGTTGGGATCAGGGAAGTAATTTTCTATGGGATAGAGGGGCAACTTACCCTCCCAGACTTCACTTTTTCTCCATACTTCAGTTTCCCCCCCCCCCGCCCCCACCCCTCCCAGCTGAAATTTAGTTTCGCCGAAAATGTTGTCAAAACTAAGATAAGCCTGCATAATTTAAGCATCCACTGAAACAGATCATTTTCCTTTAATAAATCTTTTCCTTTTTTATTACTAAAAATTGACATATACTCACTGCAATATCTGGCCAACCATAGCGAGCATGTTGAAATATTTAATAATTATTCTGGATCAAACATAAAATGTTTTGGGTATGTTGGCACTGAGTATCTGAAAAGCTTTATTCGTTTGCTTTTTTGCTATTTTTTTTCAACATTAACATGTCCGCGGATTTTGCAATGTCGGCAAACATTGAGTTAAATTTTCTTGCCGTAAGGTATTTTTTCAGTCAATCTTGTTTCGTATAGTCTCTTTAGAGTTACGCCTACATTTGCATGCCTCTGACTATTCGTACGAGCGGACTTGGTTATTCTTCAGTTGTTCACGCGGTATTTCTTATCTAGAATATTATTTAAATCGTTCAAAACTAAGTCTGGATGGTGGCTAGAACAGTTAAAATACTCAGTCATAGGAAATTCACTAGAGCCTAAATTTACGCATTTCTGGGAATTCTATGTCCTCCAGCCGTCATACCTCTGTTCATTAAAATTGCTAATATTGAGCTCTCACTAAGAAGCGAAGCCAAGAAAATCTTTTCTGGTGTATTTTGTACTACTGTCAAACATTGTCCTCCCAACGAATTCAGTTGATCGAATTCAGCCATTTGTTTTTGGTTTCATTTGCTAAAATGTAAAATATTTCACTGCTCTTTAAATTTTTCAATTATTATAGACCTTAAGGATGCAGCAATGACATGAATCATTTCAGTTGGTCCTATGGGAGACATGACTAAGCAAATTCTATTACTTTACCCATCAAATGGGGTTTAAGTAAGTGAGTAAGTATGACAGCACTAGACCCTTAAGGTCCAAACCAGCGGTGCTGATCTCCGTTTCGTGGCCCTTCAGCCAGGAAGTGCAATGGGGGGCTGGGGGCCAGCCATCCTGTGCTTTCGCACACCCTTCCTACTTACCTTCCCAGATTTCTCCAGGTACGCATTTAGAGCTGGGTCGACTCTGGCTAAGATTACAGAGTCACACTTAACAGTGTGAAAATTAAGAAATGGAAACACAAACTTTAGACTTGTGTTCTAAATCATATGAAACATGCCCAACTAAGGTCTGTTGGTGCACGTTTTTGGAAATATGTAAAACAGTCTCAAGGTCCCTTTCATTTGAGCAGCCTACTGTATCACAAGACATGCCAGAACAATAATTTTAAGAATGCCTTTAAGGGTATTTACTCCAAAAATCTAGTCCCGGATTTAATCTCCTTTTGAAGGTAATAACATAAATTGTATTTACATAATGATTTAAGTTGATTTTTCATTGATTCTAAGTAATTTTTTTCTTATATAGAAGAAGAAATAAGATTTTTTTTTATATTCTTTTTTAAATTTCAACTAAGTTATCGTCTAATTAAAATCAAGTTACCATAAAAGCCAAGCCAAATTGGAGAAAAAAAATCTGACACAAGGCATTTTTAGAGCTGTATAAAAATGATGTCATTTCACTTGTTTATAAATAGTTTATCATACATGACTCCATCCTATGGAAGAATTAAGGTACATAGTCATAGGACTAAAAACATAGAACCTAAGACCTGCCGAAAAAAATAAATGACATTTTATAGATCATGCAAAAACAGCCATATTGTTGACTAAAAATATGTTACTCTGCATTCCCACTGATGCGATTTCAGACAAAACTGCGGTTTTTAGTGATTCGTAAAATTTCCTCCGTTTTTTCTGCAAGTTTATGTATCAGGATGGTTTAAAAGCTGCGTTGAAATATTTCTACTGAACCGTTAAAAATTACATTCGTTATTCTGAATTGAAGCTTTATAGAACCATAAATTCTAAGTAATTGAAAAGCTATACACGTTTATCAGACGTTTTCCATTAATGTCTAACTAACGACATGACGGTTATGTTTTTTAATGCAAGACCATGCAAGAAGACGCGAGGCCTTGAAAATTTCTTATAAAAATGAGCATAGAAGATAAGAATTAAAGTTTTCATTAAGCACAGTCAGGCTAATACAGGGTAGCCCTTTGAATATTTTTCTGGGCTCCTAAGACTTGATTTGGCCCATTCCTATACACATACTTTTAAAATATTTTTATTATTTTTTGTTCTTCAACGGCTGCAGTGAATAATTTCTGTTTCTAAAATTTTTACAATTTTCGTGCATCTGCTATCCGTGAGCCGTTTTGCGTTAAAAAAATTGTATCAATGGGAACCAAAGGCCACAAAAAACCTTAGTGTGAACAAGTGTAGGTATGTTTATGAGTCAATTTTTAATATTAAATCTAAAAGTAAAGCGATTTTTATATTAAGAAAAAAGTCATCAAGTTGTATGTTCACTTAATTTACAGCTGAATAATGGAAGTATCTCCAAATTTACTTCTTTAGGCTATCTCGTAGTTAGGCTATTTCATTAGGGTCTTATACTTTAAATTTAAAGCAGAACCCCTTAAGTATGATTAATCAACAGTTATTTCAACTTATGAGAAAGACGCTGATTATGTTCTGTTGGGAAAGTTACTAATGACTTTAAATCATAGGCCTACCTGTTTCACCTAGCTCAGAAGCTATTTCCCTCCATATATCCTCTTTCTTTTTAGTTGATTTATATAAAACATGACTTGTATCATACAAAAACTGATGGTTCTGTAAAGAACCACCGGATCTTGAACCTTATGTTTTTTAACAAAAGGCATTTTTGGAAGCTTCAAAAATATTTGCTGATTCTGATCAACAGCACAGAAAAAACCGATTGGGGCCATAGACATTTTTTGAAAAAAATCTTATCCCAAAAACGGATCGGCAAAATGGGAAAACCGATCGGTTTTTCAGCTTTTTCCCATGTGTCTGAACCAAGCATAAGAAAAAATGGGAAAAGAAAGTTTTTCAGACAGAAGTTGCCATCTAAAATAAATAAAATAATATCTTGGCAAAATTTTAAATATTGTTCTTAAATGGCTGGAAAAACTTCTTTGCTATCCAAAATGCGAGGCGCTCTGGTGGGAAGTCTAGCTGGAGACTGCTTAGGCAATCCTTTTCAAACAAAAGGAGAACTTGTTTCTAAAAGTGTTCTGGACCATTACTTAATCGGACTACAAGACCCCAACCTAAAAGGTTTGACTTTCAAGTTAGCCCTAGCCTAGATCATTCTTTTAGATCAAAACATCTAACTTTATAAGACAGTCTTATAAAATGTTTGAAAACTCTGATGGAATTATTGGTTAGTTTGGTGCAGAGGCAGATCCTGGTTTGGGGAGGGGGTGCCCTCTCCCTCAATGTTGTGGTAGATTTGGAGTTGTGGCCACTTGTTCTGGCTGGGATATTGTAACACTTTAAAGTTATTCTTGTAATTGGTCTCTAATAATTGAGTTATTAATCAGTTTGTAATTATTGAGACTCTTTTTTCCAAACAAGTTTGAAACTAAGTTTGACTGGTAAATTTTTACCAAATCATATTATTGACTTACAAATAAAGTAAATATACCCCTCAATGCCTTTTTTATGCTCTTTCCAAATATGATAATCATTTTTGTCAGAAATGAATTTTGCCCCCACCCCTATATATCCATTCAGGGTATATATTTGCACATTAGTGGGGTGGGGGTAAAGTTTAAACTTAGCCTACCTCCCATTTACATCAGAAATAAAATTGGCCCCTCCCCCTAATGTGCAAATATATATCATGAATTGGTATATATAGGGGTGGGGGTAAAATTCATTTCTGACAAAAATGATTATTATATTTGGAAAGAGCATAAAAAATACATCAAGTGGTATATTCACTTTATTTGTAAGTCAATAATATGATTTGGTAAAAATTTACCATTTGAGTTACTTTCTGTGGTCTCTGTTAGATTTTACTGATGATGCATACCACCTAAAAGTATTTTATTAAATTTTTATTTATCAATGCAATCTGTTTGTATTGCCCCAAAAGCAACTGGGTGATGAAATCTTCTTTTTGTGTTTAAAAAGAGAGAAAACTTAAAATCCTAGGTAAATTTCTAGGTGGTGCTATAATTTAGCTAGGATGAAAGTAAAAATGTCATTTGCTGCCTTTTTTCATGCTCTTTCTTTTGCAATTTTTTTTTGCAGTTTTTATTATTGACTTACAAATAAAGTGAACATACCACTTGATGCCTTTTTTATGCTCTTTATGAATATAATAATCATTTTTGTTGCAAATGAATTTTACCCCCACCCCTATATGTCCCAATTCAGCGTATATATTTGCACATTAGGTGGGGGGGGGGGTCAAAGTTTAAACTTACCTCTCATTTGGATCAGAAATAAAATTTACTCCCCCCCCCCCTAATCAGGGCTGGATAAAGGATGATTGTAACAATTAGGCCCAATCAGGCCCTGTGTTTGAAAGCCCCCCCCCCCCACTAGCATAAAAATGAACAATTTTTTTTAATTGTGAAATAGCCTATCCTTAACAATTCCTGTAGGCATTGCTTATGGAGAGGGATGATTTTCCTGGCTAAAACCAATAAAAAAAGCTATCTTATATAAGGAGTGAATCAGGATAGATCTATTGATTTAGCAGTTGTGTGAATAAAAATTGAAGACTCAAGGAAATTATATTTTAAATCAGTTTTAGAAGGATTTATAGAACAAAAACTTAGAAATATGTAAATTCCTGTATTCTTAATCATTGATATAAATTTCAAAAGGCATTTTCAGCAGTTTCATGATTTCTAGAGGACAACAAAATAATTATTGTAAGCTCAAAATGACGACAACAGGACAGAAATGTAAACTCAAAATAAACAAACTAGACTAACAAATGAGATAAGATCAAGAGAATAACCTGAAAAATTTAAATGTACAGGTGAAGATGAACAACCTAGACCATCAAAAGTGACAAGACCAATTGGAGCAGCTAAGGCTGAGGACATTGAAAAAATTTCTGAAGCAATGATAAATGAAAATAAAGAAGAATGAAATTTGTAGTTAGAATACTTGCAAAAACAACAATTATTCAAAAGTGAAATTGAAGAATAAAAACATAAGAGGTTAAGACATAGGTGGCAGCAAGAGCTACAACAACTCAAAAACAATAGTGAATAACAAAAAAAAATAATTGCTCTACAAGACATGTGACAATGAGGATCAGAATGAATGAAAATACAATACAAAGGAACATGTGGTTAGAAGATATACAACAGCAAAAACAAAGAAATATGTTGTTAGAAGATGAGTGGCAGCATAAATTACAAGCAACAGCAGGAATCAGAACATGTCAAAATGTAAGTGAAAAACAAAGAATTTTAGGGTTAGCAGAAATGAGAAAGCAAGTATCAAAAAGTGTCAAAAATGGGCATGAAGAACAAAGAATTGTGCTGTTAGAAGAGAAGCAACAGTGAGAATCAGAACAAGTCAATTCTTCTACTCAATTGTTTTCAACATGTGTTGTCACCAATTGGAACAAATTATCTAATGAAACAGTTACTGCTGAATCCATTGATGTTTTTAAACAAAGGCTAGATGCTGAGTGGTCCTCCAAGAGTGTAAATTCAATTGGGATGCTACCAAAGATGGAGTAGCACCTGGTCACCAGTGATTCTTGCATACAACTAGTCATCATTCCGGAGCTCTACAAGGAGAAATCCTTAGATTGCTCCTAGCTGCAATTTAAGGTAAGTCCAAAATGAAAGTGAGGAAAAAAGAAATATTACATTAGAAGAACAATATCATCGCAGTCTTTGACACCAAAAAACTATGGTGCAAAACCCATTTAAAACCTACAAAGATGCTGTCAGCCATGCAAGTTTTAATTACAAGTCATTGGCACCCTTCAATGTTGTATGTATTCACTGTGGAGTCTTCTATTTTCCTGCAGGAAAAGTAGCCAACAGTGGTGATTTATTTGGATGTATCTGCTTGTTTGTTTCAACTGCAGTGCCACCTTGACAACTTGCAAATAAATTGACTTGGCCTGTTATAGGACATCACTTGCTCTCTAAACAATTACACAATTGAATACAAAACTTGTACTCATGTTTTGCTTTAGCTTCATTTAACATAAGCAATGATTGCATGGGCGTCATTTGGGAGGGGCTGGCTGGGCTTTAGCCCCCCTCTGATTTTAGGAGGGGCCTCAAATCAGTAGTCACAATCATATTGATTTGATCTTATGTATGAAAAAATGGTGTTTTCAATTAAAACAAATCCGTTTCTAATAGAGCTGTACTTCACAATAATCTATTGTGATCTTCATTCCCAAATATATTCATTTATTATTCCTATTCATATTTTATGACACATTTTTATTGTCTTTTTGTGAAAGCCCAGTATCTGCAACAAAATTATGCATGTTGGATGCGTGATTCTAGGGCAATGATCTGCTCTATATATATACATATTATATACTCTTTATTTCTTTGAGTGTGTTCTTGAATCTGTTCTGAATTGTCTTAAAATTTAGCTTCTTGAACATTGAGACAATCAAAGTGAGAATTTCAGACTTATTTTTTTTACAATCAGGAAAGACAAGAAAAAGATATATTATACAAAAGGACAATTCAAAGAATCAATAAAAATCTTGAAGGACAGTACCTTATCTTACATACCCAAGATCATGGTTGCAGTGGCAGCTGCAACCTAGTAAAGAGCAAACCACGGCCCATAGTAACCAAAAGTTAAAAAACGCGTTTAGAAAAAAACTACCTAGTAAAAAAAAATTCCCATCTAACACTGATTCAGGAATAGTAACTATCGTTTCAGCCCGTATTCAAAATAAAATTTTGTTGGGGAATGAAATCCATGGTAATTTCGAAAAAAGCCTGATACTCCTCGAAAAAGTTATCCGGTCAAAATGAAACATGTACAATTGGAATCAGCATAGTCGAAAACCTTTCTCTGGGAAATTACAGTTCCTAACCTTGAAAAACAAGAAAAATCACTTTTTTGTATGGGTAGCACTGACCTGTCTACTTTTTTTTTCCAGGGTTAGCGATTTACACGAACATCATAGAGAGATGCTTAATGGCTCATTAGAGAGCTGTTTCTCACATCTACGTGCTTTTTATAAGTTCAACCATCTGCAAGTGCCCATATGGCACATTATGTGCCATTTTTCAAGGGGTGGGGCTAGCGGGCTACAAAAACATCCCAGACAGATGTTTAATATCTCACATTAAAGCTTTTTCTCATATCTACGTTTTATTTATAAATTCCACCACCTGCAACTGCCAAATGGCACTAAAAAAGGCACTATTGACACTATGTCCCAAGTGAAAAAGATAGGAGCTAGTGGTCTGTCAGAGTTTATAAAATTGATGTTTAACTACCGATTTGAAAACTATCGTTAATATTTGCGCGAATTAAATCAGTTTTACCATTGATAGCTTCCAAATAGTACAAAAAACGGCCCCTTTTGCGCCACATGTTAAGTTGAAAAGCTTTGAAGTATAAAACGGTACCATTGTAATAATTGTGTTCCAAAACCCTTAACTGGAGATTTACAAGGGACACATACCGTATACTCCCCCTCCCAGCCCCCTTAGTAAGTCTCATTATTTTGGTGGGAGAAGTTGCTATAAACTCTTTAACACGGTTAGAATCAAAAGTCAAAAATTATGCTTAGGAAAAAACTGCCTAGTGGAAACAAATTGCCATCTGCCACTAATTGAGGAATGGTAACTATTATTTTGGTTTGTCTTAAAAGTAAAAGTTTATTGCGAAATGAAATTTATGATGATTTCGAAAAAAGCCTGAAACCCGTCAAAAATGACGTCAGATCAAAATGAAAAGTTTACCATTGGGATCACCATGGTTGAAACCCTTGCAAAGAGCAATTACAGTCCCCCTCCTTGCAAAACAAGGAAAATGGCTTTTTCCTTGTTAAAGCACTGATGCGTCTCCTGTTTTTTTTCTTTTTTCTAGCAGGGCTAGGGGGTGACCAGAACACAGAGATGTATAATAACTCATTTAAACGGAAATTAAATTTTGTAGTGTCCTTTTCAAGTGATCAAAAATATTGTAGGGCAGATAGCCCCCCCCCCTTCCTGAAGATCCCCTCCCCCCAAAGTCATCCAATCATAGTTTTGAGATAGTCATTTTGTTCAACATAGTTCAAAGGTCATTATCTTTGGTTTTAGTGATGATACGACCCTCCATACTCCCTGGAGAAAGGGCTGCACACTGTATCGGTATCGGGCGTATTTATATCACGCGTGTTGGCGTGAGCGTATTGTTATTGGGCTTATTGGTATCGCATGTGTCTAGACAGATGTTTAATAGCTCATATAACAGATATTGCTCATATCTACGTGAGTGGCGTAATTTTGTCCAAATCCTGAGGGGGGGGCGGGACAAAGTTGGGTCCAATTTTCCAAATCAAGCGGAAAGGATAGTGAAAATGAAAAAATGAGCCATAGATTAAAATAGGGGCAAAGATACACGAAAGAAAACTGACTTGTCTCTCTGGATGCTTGAATTATGAAGGTTTATCTTAGTTTTTTTTTTCAGAAACAAAATTTCAGCCGGGGGGGGATGAGGTCTGGGGGGCAAACTTGGGTCTGAAGGGGGCAGTTGCCTCCCCCTGCCCCATATCAAATTACGCCGTTCCTATAAACTCTATCATTAGCGATTAACTTAAAAACACACAGAAAATTGGTAGCATTAGTCTATGCTCTCTTGAAAGAAAAATTACTGGTACTTGTGTATTATACAAATACACTCAATAAGGGCTGTTAGGTTAATGATAATGAAAGATGCCATAACATGATGAAAATATAATACTTTGGTTTATATAATAATATAATTTGGGGTAAATATTTGCACATTCAAGGGGGGGGGGGTAAAATAAATCTCAGAAAGGGTTAAATACCTGATTTAATCAAACCTTAACCCCTACCCATCTCATGTGTACATATATAACTTAACTTACTCAATTACAATGTATTTTGTCACCCGTTATTTATCCTTGTGGCTAGACCCCGGCGCCGCACCGATTTGGGAAGACCAGTGGTGGCGGGGCCAAAAACAGCGCGCCGCGCCGCCGGTAAGATGTCGGGGGGGGGGGCGCCGGCGGTAAGATATTGGCGGCGTGCCGTCGGCGCGATCAATGTTGACTGCAAACATTAATGTTTTCATCAGTCTTTCTAAAATCACAGCTTAAATTTACAAGAGATTCGAGCCTATTCATGAGTTCAAAAATTCACAAGTCGCTGGCTGGAAACTGGTCTTCTTCATTATTCATCAAGAGAAGTAGAAATCTGGTAGGAACGAAATGGCTTTGGCGTTTCAGAACCCTTGCATAATACGAGTAGTTGAAGTATTTATTAGCTATGTATTCTTAACATAAATAATTATCAAAATTAGTAGTTTTTTTCATTGAGCATTACTGCATACAAAACTTCAAATACCGTATCACAAAATTCGTCAGTTATCTGGGTAAAAACTTTGAATATAACTTTTAAGCTAGAAGCTTAATTTTTTCATAATGCTCTTTGCCTTTATCTGTTTTCTCACCTTTAAAACATTTGAAATGGGCGACTTCTGTGTTGACTGTTTTTTTTTTTTTGCTCTTTTGGAGTTCCTAAAAAGCCTTCTTGTATTAAAAACTGGTTTCTAATAACAATTTTAAAAAAAAATGCATTCTAAAGTTTTTTTTGGCTTCTTTATAGAATATATGTCATGTAGGCTAAGGCTGAACTGCTGCTTTTTTATTGCTTTTGGCTGCTCTTTTGGATATTATTCATTTTTTCCTTTGGGGATTCATTCCAAATTATATGGCTTCCTCCTTTATTGGATAAAATAAATAAAAATATAAACTGATAAATACTTAATATCAGTCAAATTATAAAATGCATCTTAAAGGAGTAAATTTTTCAAATTGAAAAATAAATGATGAACACTTCACATGAGAACACTTCAATTACAATGAAACAAAAAACACTTAATGGTTTATTCGGTATGAAGAAAAATGAAGTGCCAGCTATTTTATTAGGTAAAAAATAAAAAGCTCATCCGTTTTAAATGTAATTGAATGAAATAATAAGCAGACTGAAGCAGCTCCAGGAAGATGTTGAGATTTTCATCCTAGTTCGTCACTTTTAATGCAAGCAAAATTTTAAGAGACTTAATATCAGCTATTGAGTTTAAACTTTGATTTCCAAATACTCACAAAAATTACCAAATTTAAGAAAGTCGCAACAATAAGTCACCTGTGGTCAAAATACTCAAAGACTCCTCTTTGATCCCCACCCAGGCTCAAAGTTTCTGCTATGGTCATTTCCATGGAAATCTCCCAAGAGTGTCTTTTTAAAACAGCTTTCAAGCGTAGTTAGGGGTATTTAGTCTTTTTTGCTTTTCTTAAAAGCTTTGAAAAAAGTTTCCAAATGTTACATTTGTTATATTTGTGCATATTTTTGGTCATCATTTGTGGGGTGATCGAATTTTTAAACCACTGTAGAAACGTAAGAACGTTGCAACATCTAGTACCCTGAGGTCATAAGACTGTCAAAGACTCTTCCTTGAACCTCCTAAATTTTGAAAGCTTTTATTATGACCTGGCCTTTTAATGTAACTTGGGCACCGGACCAAGGGCGCCATTGTCACTCGAGCGCAACGTTAGGTGGGGATGTCGATATCGCTTTCGTCACACCAATTCGTTTTAGTGTGAATCTGCCTGGTACTTGAATGAATGTTTTCAAAGTAAACCCGTTTCATCAATAAGAAAAAAACGGGTTGGGCGCATATGTCCCTTTCCCTTTGGATGATAAAACCATGCAAGTGCTGTATCAAGTATAACTCATTAAAATCTTGTTAATTTTTGTCAACTTTTCAACTTTTTGGCATCCCTGCTTTCAATAAAAAAAATCAAGGTACTATCACTTAAATATAATAACTCCCTATGTCCCCCCCCCTCTGGATACCATCTTGATAGGATACCGTCTCTGCTTTGAATGAAAAAAATAATTTATTTATTGGCATCCCTGCTTTCAAAAAAAAAAATCGAGGTATTATATTTTAAATATGATAGCTCACTACCCCCCTCCTCTGGATACCACCTTGATAGGATGCCGTCTCTGCTTTAAATTGAAAAGAATTAACTTTTTGGGATCCCTGCTTTCAATAAAAAAAAATCGAGATATTATCATTTAAATGTAATACCTCCCTACCCCCCCCCTCTGGATAACACCTTGATAGGATACCGTCTCAGCTTTCATTAGAAAAATAATTTACTTAATAATTAACTAGGTCACTATATCGTTCAAACAAACACGCAAAACAACGTTAAACAGCATAGTGTTCCTTGAAAAAAAATTGAGGGTATGAGTAAAGGGGTGCAAAGACAGCAACAAAAATGTCGAAATTGTTCAGATATTCCTCAAATAATTGGAAAACTGATTCATAGTTTCGCCGTGTCATTCAATAAGATCCAAAGAATCTAATTAAAAGGGACCACATACAAAAGTCAAATTGGGCCAGTAGCATATGAGAAATCGGAAAATACCCAATACAATGAACAAGTCCTAATGGGGGGGGGCCCTGGGTCTATCAAAATATTTCAATGGTTTCCCACGGAACTTGATATCATTTTCTTCTGTCTCCACTTTAAATGAACAAAATAATTGTCTTTTTGGCATCCCTGCTTTCAATAAAAAAAATGAGGTCTTATCATTTTAAAATGATTTCCCCCTACCCCCCCTATAGGCAATAATTTACAATTTATTTATGAATCATATTTTTGGGGTAACTTCTGGTTCAATCTTTAATTCCTCAACCTTGTACATAGCTTAGTATATAGCTAAATATTGTCTTAATAGAAGGGTTTGTTGTTTTTTTTTTTTGGGGGGGGGAGGGGGGTAAGAATGTTTCAGAAAGAAGATTGTATTTTCTATCAGGCGTTCAACAATTCGGTATTAAACATTAAGAAAATCTTATCTAAAAACAGCAAAAAAAATAATAATCTGCAAACTTGCAATTCAGCTGTAGAAACAATCTGTCGGCTGTCAATTTCAAAACCCAACTGAACGCTGAAGTTGTATAGTAGTGAATGCATTCAATAATTCTATTCAGCTTGAAAATAAAATTCTTGATTACGAATGATGTAAGAAATAGCGATTGGGAAACTGTATTGGAAATGATTTAAACTCGTTTCGTAAAGACGATACTTTTCTTTGTCAACTTATGAAGAACTGTGTAGCCTATATTGCAATATTTGCAATTGCATATTGCATCTGTCTGGTTTTTATGCAAAGTAACAAAAGAGACGATAATTAATGAACAAGAGAGTAGTGAAGAATTATGGTATGCAAAGTAATATTTGGCAGGGAAATTCACTGGTGATAAATCGCTAGGGGTGGCACCGTTATTGCGTGATTTTCGGGGATTCGGGGAACCAAATTTTTTTTTGGAGTGACGCATAGATTTTCGGGGAAATATCCGAAAATTCGGGGATAGCGCAAGCCCTGCTTGATTTCTAATCAGGAAAATCGAAATACTAAACCACACGAGAAGGAAAAGCTCCGACTTTGCGGTGGACGCAACAAAGAATTTCCGCAAAATTAATTTGAAGTCGACCGAACGCAGCCACCTCTGCCGGCGGTGGCGTGTCGGTGGCGTTACGACACTTCGGCGGCGTTCGACCGGGCCTCTCGTCGGCGGCGTTTGGTCGATCCGCCGGCGCGGCGCCGGGGTCTACTTGTGGCTATGAAATCGGTTTGCTCATATCGTACATTCAGCAAACTTCTCGACTGTTTGGTATCATGGTTGCAGCTGTAGCTGCAACCTAGTAAAAAGCGAACCACAGCCCATAGTGACTAAGAGCTAAATAACTTTAAAACGGTCTTTTTCTTCTTCTTTTTTCCAGGCCTAGCGGGTTACTAGAACGCCATAGAGAGATGCTTAAGAGCTCATTCAAAAGCTATTTCTCATATGTACGTGGTTTATATAAATTCCACGATCCGCAAGTGCCATATGGCACAAAAAAGGGCACTTTATGCCATTTCTCAAGGGGTGGAGCTAGCGGGCAACCAGAACATCGTAGATAGATTTTTAATAGCTCATATATAAAATATTGCTCATATTTACGTTCTTCCTATAAATTCCGCCATTTGCAAGTTTCAAATGGTACTAACAATGAAACTTTTTGTGCCATGTCTGAAGTGGAAAAGCTGGGGCTAGTGGCTACCAGAACCTCTTAGAGTGATGTTTAATGGCTCATTTGAAAATTTTTGCTCATATCTATGGGTTTTTATCAATTCTACAATTCGTAAGTGAGATATAGCACAGAAAACAACACTTTTGGTGCCACTTCTTAAGTGGAAAATCTTGAAAGTATAAAACGGTATAATTGTAATAATTATGATCCAAAATCCTTAACTCGAGGTTTTCAAGAACACCTCCCGCGGGTTCCTCCTCCAGGCCCCCTGAATAAGATACGCAATTAAAGTCCTACAAACACCAGTATATTAAATTATATTATTAGAGGCGTGGTTCTCTTAGTATAGCGCTGGACTTCAAATTCGATTATCATGCGTTTGATTCCTTCTTGGATTTTTTTTTTTAAATCATGGTTTGTCCCTTCTTATCATTACTTTTTATATAATCCACTATTTTTGCAAATGTGATGCACTCATTTTCCCAAGCATATCCCGGGGAGACTCATTTTAAAGCTATTACTCATATCTACGTGCCTTTTATCAGTTTTACCATCTATAGGTGCCATATAGCACTAAAAACGGCACTTTTGGTGCCATTTTTTAAGTGGAAGAGTTTGGAAGCATAAGACGGTACTATTGCAACAGTTATGGTCCAAAGCCCTTAACTGGACGTTTATAAGAACCCTTCACATATACTTTTCCCTCCGAAGCGCCTGTGTAAGATTCATAAATCTTCTACTCATTTAAAAGTAAAAGATCATTGCGAAAACAAATTAACTAAAGCTAAAAACTGTTCAACTAAAATTTACCAAAAATTAAGCTTGAATGATCAACACTTTTGAATTAAACCCTCAAACTTGACTCTGCGATGAAGCCTGTGTGCTAGTTCTAAAGGCGGTAATTGAGGGGAAGGGACGCCCTTTCTTCGCAAAAATATCTGTTTACTTTCTTTGATAGCTTGGATACACTTACGCTATTTTAATTTGGGTAAGTTCTTAGAGCAAAAGTAGCCCAAAAAGATTTAATTGAATACATTCAATTGTTCTTGGGAGAGTAGTGAGATGTTTTTTTGGGAATTAGTAATAACACAGTGCATTTCGATTTAATCTTAAGAAAACATTTAGTTTTTGAACATAATGGGCAAATGGGAAGATGGGCATGGGAGGGTGGGAGGGGGATTAGTTCCCCTTCAATCACTTTCGACTATTAAAAGGCAATTTCAATTTCCAATAAAATGAGCCCTTTTTGAAATTTCTATAACAACTCTCTATATAAACTTTATATGCCCCGAGGGCATAACTTACAACCCTTGCGCTGAGGGCTCTGAGGGGGTTATCGTCCTAAAAGACCTAATTTCAAGAACTTTCAACTACATTGAACAAAATGGATATCTCAAAGTTTTGATTGGATGTGTTTGGGAAAATGGTAGGCGTGAGAGGGGCGTCGCTCTCCAATCACTTTCAACTATTAAAAAAGGCACTAGCCCTTTCAATTTCCAATTGAATGAGCCCTTTTGAAGTTTCTTTGCTTTTAATAAAAACCTTAGATGCCCCCAGGGCATAACTTACAACCCTTGCCCTGAGGGCTGTGGGGGGGGGTGTCATCCTTAAAGACCTAATTTCCAAGACTTGCAACTACGTTGAATATAATGGCTATCTGAAATATTGATTGGGTGTGTTTGGGGAAAAGATGGGCGTGAGTGGGGGGGTTAGTTGCCCTCAAATCACTTTCGACCATAAAAAAGGGCACTAGCCCTTTGAATTTCCAATCGAATGAGCTCTTTTTCAAGTTTCTACGACAAAGATTTCAATAAAAACCTTATATGCCCTCAGGGCATGACTTATAACCCTTGCTGTGAAGACAGTGGGGGGAGTGTCCTGCTCAAAGGTGTATGTTCCTGAACTTTGAACTGCGTGGAACAAAATGGCTATCTCAAAATCTTCATTGGATGTGTTTGGGGAAATGGTGGGCGTGGGAGGGGTGTTAGTTGCTTTCCAATCACTTTCGACTATTAAAAAGGGCACTAGGCATTTCAATTTCCAATCGGTTGAGCCCTATTTGAAGTTTCTACGACAACGCGCTCTATAAAAACCTTATATACCCCTGGGTTAATTTACAACCCTTGCCCTAAGAGCTGTGGGGGGGGGGGGGTTGTCATCCTCAAAGATATAATTTCCAGAACTTAAAACTATGTTGAATGAACTGGCTATGTCAAGTTCTGATTCTAAGTGTTTGGGGAAAAGGTGGGCGTGAGAGGAGGGCTATTAGCCCTCAAATCCTTTTCAACTATTGAAAATGTCACTAGTCCCTTCAATGTCAGATTGAGTGAGCCTTTTTTTACGTTTCTATGACAACGCCTTCTATAAAAAACCTTACATGCCCCCAGGGCATAACTTACAACCCTTGCCCTAAGGGCTGTGGGGAACTGTCCTCCTCAAAAACATAATTTCTGTCTGAAAATTAACCACTCTGAACAAAATGGCTATCTCAAAATATTGATTGGACGTGTTTCGGGAAATGGTTAGCGTGGAAGCGGTGTTAGTTGCCTTCCAATCACTTTCAACTGTTAAAAAGGGCACAAACCACTCCAATTTCCAACTGAATGAGCCCTTTTCGAAGTTTCTACGACAACTTCTTCGATACGAAGTGCCCTGCTCTAAAAGAAAAAAAATAATAATGAATAATACAGTGTGCCAACATCGTTTTTATATGCCCCCAGGGTATAACTTAAAACCCTTGCCCTGAGGGTTGTGGGGGAGTGTCCTCCTCAAAAATATATTTTCTATCGGTAAATCAACTACGATGAAACAAAATGGCTATCTCAAAATTTTGATTGGATGCGTTTGGGGGAATGATGGGCGTTGGGGGGGGGGGGCTAGTTGCCCTCCAATCACTTTCGACTATTAAAAAGGGCACATGCCACTCCAATTTCCAATTGAATGAGCCCTTTTCGAATTTTCTACGACAACTCCTTCGATACAAAGTGCCCTGGTATGGAAAAAAAAATAATACATTGTGCCAACATCGTTCTTTACTTAGGCAGCGCGATTGCGCTGCCTATGAAAGACAGATTGTGCTGTGAGTTTGAAAGCTGCATCACAAATGCTCTTTCACTGTTAGTGTAATTTTCTGCATTAGATAATGATCTGCTGCACTTTCTCAATACGAGCTGACTGGCGACTGTGGCAGCGCATTACAAAGAAGTTTGCATTGACACAACCCTGTTTGCCTTGCAAACAGATCTTTTGAGAAGATATATTCACTCTTCAGGCGATTGGTCAAAAGATCTCTTAGAACTTCACAATTTTGTGAAAGCAATGTTGATTGCATATTCTGAAGTTTTGAAAATTATACAAATCTTCATTACTCTGCCTATCACAATGGCTTGTAATGAGATTCTCTCCTAAATTAAGCCTGATTAAAACCTATTTAAGATCAACAATGGGTGTCAAAAGGCTCAGTGATCTGATGTTGGTGTCTAGTTAAATCATTGAATTTCAAGGCTATGGTGGGTGTTTTTGGAAAAATGAGACCTTGTTGGTTCCCAGTTTTGCAATAAAACTGTGAATTACTTTCCAACTTAAGTTCTCTGTATGTGATCCAGGGCTCGCTATCGTTCCAAAAAAGGGAAGGGGTGGATCGCATCAGCTGCAGTTGGTTTGACGGTGGATTCTAAGGTAATCGGGGGCGCTGATAACGAATATTGGGCTGCACAAGTTTGCACGCGTGTAGAACATGGTCATTTTAGCCTATAAAGTCAAATTTGGCCTATAATGTTGTCATACCGCTCTTGATTTTTTTTACACGGTAAAATAAAATGAAAACTTTATAAACTTGACATATTCTGAATTCTAAGAAAAAGTAGTTTTACCTTGTATTTTTAGTTTTTCCCCACAACCTTTATTTCTTTATTTAGCCCCTATTTAATTTTGAAAGCAAGATTTTAGTATACTTTTTCTTAGTTTTTTCGGTTTTCCTGAAATTTTCGCCTACCTAAGTATATTTTTTTTATGTTTTATTTGAATTCTGCTCGTCATTACGAGTCAAACTTAGTGCCTCTTTTCCAAAAAACTATTAATTCTTGAGCAACTATTTATTTTTTTCTAAATAGCGTCATAGCTTTCAGAAATTAGCCTACAATGACAAATTTTTTTTTTAGCTGTTAAAAAAAAGGAAATGAATCAAACTGCACATCGTTCGAACCGTCTGAATGTCCTTTACATGTTGTTAATAAAAACAAAGTCGAGGCTTGAATCTGTAAGAATATATAAGCGTTTGAACAAGAAAATCCCCCCCCCCCCAAAAAGATAATTTTCTGAATAGTGGCGTTTTACTCTAAATATTTTCAAGACTACCTATAATTTGTATTTCACAAAACGATAGATCATTCTTTTCTAAATCAAATAATTTATTTACATTCTATACAACTAATATTTTTAACCAGGAAAAAAAACAAAAAAAACAGATGCCTGGTTCTGCGATCGCATGCGCGAATTTAGTTTCCACAGCAATAAAAAAAAGCCGAGCATCTTACATATCGGGTTTTAGTTGCATAAAGTACTTAGCCGTAAAAGGCTAATTTCTCCTGTATAGGTTAAAATCGCTAAGTTCTACATTAGTGCGACCATCTGCACCCCGATTTTCGTTTTAAGCACCTTAGATTACCCCGGCATCCGTACTCAAGCCAACTGCGGCTGATGTGAGCCACCCCCTCTCTTTTTTGTAACGATAGCGAGCCTTGGATCACTGACTATTGCATAAAGTACTGAAAACTAAGACATAAAAGGAAAGGATTTAGGATATTTATCTGATCTAGCTAAAGGTAAGGATTCCGGCAACAACGATTTTAGGGGAGGGGTGTCAGTTGTCTTGCGTGAGGTACACCATGTTGGTACAACTAGTTCTGAAGCATGTAAACAGATAGGAGAGGTGTTGGACGGCATTGCTCCGCTTTTATCGAAGTACGAGTCCAGATCTACCATAAGGAATCATAGCCTCTGGATCAACTATTTAGATCTTATCCGTACCGGAAACGACTATCTTTATCCTTAGTCACAGTTGCAAAAAGAAAGCGATGCTAGCCTATGCGGCATCGCAGAAACTAGGTCTAGCTTCAGTTCATGATCTTTAATTCTCCAGCCCATATCGGTAGCCTGAGGTAAATCAATACAGAGCTTGTTGCTTTGGATCCAAATCAGTGACTGGAACATACACCTTTTCAACTGAAGCAGAAGCGAGATATTAGTTGGTGGTAAACGCCGCAAATCCTCCAATCTTGAGTAGAAATGTGCTCGAAGATCATTCAGACTACTGAAGTTAGTCGCACTTCTGCCATACACTGTACCCACAAGCTGCTTACAGACGTTGATTAAACCATCACTTTGCACGGATGATGGCTTCTCTGCAAGGGCTCGAACTTCATCACCTAAAGACTCCGACAAAGTTTCTGAAGACTTCGCAGCTCGAAAAAAGCGGACCTTTCCAATTCCATACAGAAAGCTTGTGGTGTTACATCTACTCAAGCCGTGCACAAGCGGAAAGGCGTTGCAAAATGTTACTCCTAGTTTTTGTGCTGCTGCATGAATAGGTATGCAGTAGGACGGAAACTTAAGCCAGAGCTGCTTGAGGCCGAGACTAGCAAGATACTGGAAGCAGTATGCAGCTAGTAAGACAATATCAATATCGTTGGCTTGTATTATCACAAGTGTGCTCTTTCGTCTTGCGCCAACTGCTGTGTGGTATAACACCCGAGTGTGTGCCTCCTCATGGCAACACGAGATATCGTCATCAACAGAGCTTCCATGGGGCGTAACGGTAACAGCTCTATGTCGACCCTCGAACCCTACAGCTAGATGAACCATCATACGGTTCGAAATTTTGTACTCCCAGATCTCGAAAAGAACTTGCAAGAGTCGTCCATTGGCTGAGCGACTACTGAGAATCCCATCCCAGAGTGTTGCAACTTTGCTGGATGAAGTAAATGGACTGGAAATATTTCCTCTACGATCTCCTCTTCTTTTTCGATAGCCAGATGCTTCTCTGAGGTTGAACGAGTAGACATCACGGGTTCTATCGTCACTAAGACCGTCATACCTGTCACCAACCAAATGGATAGACTGACAAGCTTCGGGTATGTTCCTAAGAATCCCATCGTAAGTAGTAAGCACAGTACTAGTTTGCGCGAAGCTATAGGAATTTCAACGTTATTCTGGGCCTTTACGTTCCTTCCTATGATATTCTGGGTCTTTATGTTCCTTCCTATTATATTCTGGGTCTTTACGTTCCTTCCTATGTTATTCTAGGACTTTACGTTCCTTCCTATGTTATTCTGGTCCTTTATGTTCCTTCCTATGTTATTCTGGTCCTTTATGTTCCATCCTATTATATTCTGGGCCTTTACGTTCCTTCCTATGCTATTCTGGGCCTTTACGTTCCTTCCTATGATATTCTGGACCTTTACGTTCCTTCGGGTTTTTCTAGTAGTTACAGGTCATCACACTCTTTGCCAATAGGAATGACACAATTAAAAAATTGTCATACTACAATGTACTTAATTTAAAAAAAACTCGAAATACGTCTGATTCTATAATACTGGTATATCTTCATGGGTTAAGTAATATATGTACTAATGATTATGACAAGGTTACTTACATAGTTATTTTACGATATTTGCGAATTTTATTATGCATGAGATTTGATTATAAGCTTACAAGGGACATTGCTAGAAAGTATTCAATAGCATAATTGAAAAGTAAAGATATAATGACATTGTGACTTGACCTAGCTTTACCTCGCCGATGTGGTCTGTATAATACTTCATTAACGTTTGAAAAATTTATTCAATTAAAACCGACCGGGCTGAAAAGGGTTAGGAGGGGGGGGGCGGGCAGAGCGGGGTGAGTCGCACGAGGGTTCAGTTAAAGGGGATACAGTTGCACGGTGGGATTTCGGTTATACACGGGTTCAGTTACAAGGAGGGTTCAGTACCACGGGGGGTATCCCTTTTTTTCGTAAATCGGGCTCCCTGTTTTCAAAATCCCTTTTTCTTCTGAGGCTTGGAGCATTTGGTGACTAGATATTAATTGCACGAGGGTTCAGTTAAAGAGGATACAGGTGCACGGAGGGTTTCGGTTATACCCGGGGACAGTTCCCCGGAGGGTTCAGGTTCCTGGGGGCTCTCCCTTTTTTTTCGTAAATAGGTCTCCCTGTTTTCAAAACCACTTTTTCTTCTGATGCGTGGAGCTTTTTCTGACTAGAGCTAAAACTTCATGAAATTTAGCACGGAGGTTCAGTTGTACCGGGGTTTCAGTTATACAGGGGTTCATTTACAGGGGTTGTATGTGTTTTAAATTAGTTTTTTGTGTAAATTTTAAAATTACAGTACGGGGATTTATCTAATGTGGTGCATAAGAAAGTGATATTTTTCTTTACGTTGCGGTCATTAAATACTAAATTTTTGTGTTATATAATACTTTTTATTTTAAATTTTTTTTGATTAACGGGGATATATATACTCTGTTGAATACATCCGAGTGAATTTTATTTACTTGATTTAAATTAAAAAAGTAATTTTTGTTTTAAATAAGTAGTTTTTGTATCTTTTAAAAGATCTTTAAGTTGATTGAGAGAATCAGTTGCCTAATTCCTGTTTATTGTTATTTAATTTTTTCTCATTAAAAAAGAAAATTGGATTTTCAACAAGTAGATTTCTCTTATTTTAAAGGATCTTGACGGGATTAATAGACTCAGGCGCCTAATTCCGTGTGATTTTTTTTTTACTTGTGGGTATTTAAAAACTTATATATTTGTAAAATTTATAATTGTATTATTATAAAATTTTTTAGTATCGGTTATTTTTTTACTATTTCGAATTATTACTGTTTATGGTTCTGTACTTGGTGGACATTAAAATATAAATTTTTATGGTATATAAGTAGTGTTTGTATATTTTATAATAGCTTTTAGGGGCGTGAGAGACCCAGTTGCCTAATTCCGTGTGATTTTTCTTTAATTGATTTTAATTAAAAACTATATTTTATTGTTATATAATTAGTTTTTGTATCTTTTAAAATATCTTTACGGGGATTGAGAGACTCAGTAGCATAAGTCCGTGTGATTTTTCATTACTTGATGTTCATTAAAAACTAAATTTATTTGTTAAATAAGTAGTTTTTTTATATTTTAAAAGAGATTTACTGGGAGTGAGAGACCCAGTTGCCTAATTACGTGTTATTTTTCTTTACGTGTAGGTCATTAAAAACGAAATTTTCGTGTTAAATAAGTAGTTTTTCTATCTTTTAAAAGAGCTTTACGGGGTTTGAGAGACTCAGTTGCCTTTTTCCGTGAGGATTATGAGTACTTGGTTGTAGTTAAAATCGAAAATTTTGTGTTAAATAAGTAGTTTTTGCATCTTTTAAAAGAGCTTTACGGGGTTTGAGAGACTCAGTTGCCTAATTCCGTGTGATTTTTCTTTACTTGCTGGTCATTAAAAACGAAATTTTAGTGTTAAATAAGTAGTTTTTGTATATTTTAAATGATCTTTGAGGTGTTTGAGAGACTCAGTCTCATAAGACCATTTTATTTTTCTATACTTGAGTTGAATTAAAAAAGAAATTTTTGTGTTAATGAAGTTGTTTTTTTTATTTTTAATTATCTTTACGGATCTTGAGAGTCAGTTGCAAAATTACGAGTGATTTTTCTTTTATTGATTTAAATTAAAAAAGTTATTTTTGTGTTAAATAATTATTTGTTGCATATATGTAAAGAACTTTAAAGAGTTAGTGAGACTCAGTTGCATTAGTCCGTGTTCTTTGTATGAACTTTTTTTTAATTTAAAAAGTAAGTGGTGTGTTAAATTTGTTTTATGTGTAAATTTTGAATGATATTGAATAGAAGAGAGAGACACATTAAAAAAAGTCAGGGAGATTTTTCTTTACTTGGTTTTACATAAAACTTACATTAGTGTTTTCAATTATTATTTGTTGTTTCTTTTAATATGGATTTTAGGGGTGTGTGAGACTCAGTTGAATTCTTAATTGAGGTTTTTCATTACTAGTTATTCGTTAAAAACGAAATTTTAGTGTTATATAACTAGTTTTTATATATATATACATTTCTTTAATTGGTTTGAGAGAACCAGATTCCTTATTAAGTGTGTTTAATCGTTAATTTTTTGAATTTAAAAAATAAAAGTAGTTTCTATATATTTATTTTATCAATATTTTAAAATAAATTTGCTTGGATTTTGAGACTCAGTAATGAACTAGTTTTTCAGTAAAGACACTCAATATCATAAAAGTGTTTAATTCAAACTTTTTAAAACTTCGAAATTTTTCAACTTTATTTATTTTTTTCTTTCTGTACAGAACTTAGAATGTCAAAATATGCTTACAGTTCTAACAAGTGTGCTCTATGATTTGTCAGAGACACGATTTGACTTTCCCACCGTCATTCTCTGATAGGTAATTCACAGTGCCCTTCGATTGATCAGAGACATGAGGTGACTTTCCAACTGGTATTCTATGACTGGTTATTGACACAACCTAATCTATTGCATGTATTAAATCAGTATTTTTTACGCAGTGGAACGATAAACACATAAGTCATATCTTTAAAAAAAAGTGAAGATGGAACATTTTAATAATGATTGCACTCAAAGAGAATGCCAACATAAAAATAATCATTGATGATAGAGGACAACTCCTTGCTACTGTTGCAGGTAACACATTACCTACTGATACATCCAATCGTCACCTTTCAGGTATTAGGATTCAACAGAAGATCAATAAAAGAAAGTCCTACTCTTATACTAATATCGTAAACCATATCTTGTCTACGTGCCGAAACTGTTACCTGTGTAAAAATAATGTGATAATAGTCAGACAAATAAAAAGAGCATTGTCAGAAAATATCACGATGGACTATAAAGATGAATCGATGAAAAACAAAACACCAGCAAACGTTACTTACATTGGTCAAACAGTCATAGACACATATAATATAAAAGATTAAAATTATATTGAGCCTTTTGATGATACACCTGTAAAAATTGTGTATGACTCAAAATGTAATAATGATTATTCTGCTGATTACTAACTCAGAGAAGACACTAGATATAATATCAAGAGGGAACGTGGTTAACTATTTTATGGAACAGATTCAATATGTAATAAGTTTATTGCTGATATTAATAATTTATCATAACATCTTTATTCTATTAATATTCTACAGATAATTATTTCATTAAAAATATATTTTGCATTACATTGTTATTTTATCATTTTTTTTAGAGCACGCTACCATATCAAACTTTTAGAATGTCGAATAAAACGTAAGAGATTTAAGAAAATGACTTTGAATACATACATTTTCAAACACATAGTGACAAATTTTTTCTTGAATTCACCTCCTGGATAAATAAAAAAAAGACATTTCAGTCAAGAAATTATAACGAAACTCTCATTAAGCTCCAAATTCTGTCCTGAAGTTACCTCCTGGATACAAAATGCAGAAATTTCATTTAAGAAATTATTAAAAATTTTAATTAAGTAGCAAATTCTGTCAAAAATATGTTAATACGTTTAAGCAATAAATATCTTTAATCCTATCCCGAATTGTTTCTTTATAATAGTTTTATTCATTTAATTAAATTAATAATAAATTGTAAGTAAGTAAGTAACAATAGATTTCTTGAATTTGCGTCCTTGACACAATACAGGTATCAAATGAAATAAATGGTAATAAAATCGCAATTAATTAATAAATTCTTTATTGTTTCCCCCTAGTGAAGAAATACTACTTAAATTTCATTAAATAAAATATGAATCAATTCTAACTATGTAACAAAATCATTTTACCTCATGGATACACACTGCATAAATTTAATTTAATAAATTATCAAAAATTTTAATTAATTAGAAAATTATTTATTGAAGTATTCTCTTGTGTAAATATAAAATACAGTTCATTAATGAAATTATGAAAAAATTGTAAGTAAGTAGCAAATTATTTCTTGAATTCGCCTTCTGAATATAAAAAAAGGACATTTCGTTCTAGAAATTATGACAAAATTCCAATAAAGTCAAAAACTCTTTATTGTTTTCATTAATTATATAAACTTTTTTTAAATTTAATTAAATAAATTATGAAAAAATTATAAGTAAGAATAGAGTTCTTTCTTGAAGTCAAATCTTTTATACACAATACTGAAATTTAATTTAAGAATTTATTGAAATATTAAATATATTTAATTAATTCATATCAGTTATAAACACTACATAAAAGTCATTAAATAAATTATTAAACTATTTATAAGTAATTAACAAAGTCTTTTCGTTGTAAACTATTGGATATACTGTACATATACTTAATTAAATAAATTATTAAAAAATCTCAATTAAGAAACTTTTTTTTCTCTATATAAAAAAAAATTATAACTAATATACACGATGTATAATATTATTAAATGAAATTATGAAAAAAATTCTAGTTCAGCAAAAATTTCTGTCTTGAATTCACCTCAAGTATAAAGACTACTGAAATTTAAATAAATAATTCCATGAATTATCTACAAGATGTAGAAATTTTATTAAGGAAATTATGAAAAAATTCTCAGTAAGGAACAATGCATTTCTTGAAGTCTTCTCTCGGATGCTCTCTTCTTAAATTCAACTAAAGAAATTATTAAAATTTTTGTAAGTAATTTAAACACTCTTTATTGATTTCACATCTTGTATATACACTACAGATACTTCATTCAAGAAATTATGAAAAAATTGCAAGTAAGTAACTTTTTTTCTCTCTTTATCACAAACAATTTTCACTTAGATAAATGATTTAGAAATTTACTTCAAGAAATTATTGAAAAATTCTCAGTAAGTAACAATATCTTTCTTGAGGTGAACTGTTTGATATTCACTACTGAAATTTGATTAAAGAAATTAAGAAAAAAATTGCAAATAATTATCAAATTCTTTAACGAATTTACCTGCTTGACAGACAAAAAAAGAAATTTCGTACAAGAAATTATGAAAAAAGTATACGTAATTAAAAAACTATATTTTTTTTTATATATATATATATACGAAATATAAATTAAAATAAATAAATATTTAAAAAATTATAATTATAATAATAAAAATATTTATTTAATTATAATTTTTTATAAAAAAAAAAAAAAAAAAAAAGAAATTTTATTAAAGAAATTATTAAAAAATTATAAGTAATTAAAAAACTTTATTTTTTTAAAGAGTTATATATAAGATTTAGAAATTAAATTAATTAAATTATGAAAAAAATTCTAAGTAAGTAAAAATATATTTATTTAATTTAACTATTGGATACACAATACTGAAATTTCATTCAATAAATTATGAAAATATTTTTAAGTAAGTCAAAAAGTATTTATTAATTTAAAATCTTTGATATACAGTGCATATAATTCATTCAAGAAATTATGAAAAAATCGCAAGTAAGTAGTTTTTTTTTTTATCACAAACAATTTTCACTTAGCTACACTATGTTTGAAATTTAATTAAATAAATTATGAAAAAAAATTTTCAGTAATTAAAAATCTCCTTATCGAAGTCAAATCATTTATAGACAAAATACTGACATTTCATTAAATAAATTATAAGAAATATCTGTAATTAAGTACCAATCTCTGTATTGATTTCAAATATTGAATATACAGTACATATACTTAATTTAAGAACCGTAATTAAACTCTTTTTGAAAATACCCACTCTGTGTATGACGTTCCTGGCCACCTGTCCACACGAACCGTGAGACCCCACGAGGTCCTACACCGTTCAAACTAGCGAAAATTACTAACCACCCCCTATAACAACCCGCGTTGTTTTTTAGCTGAAACTACGCATTTTTCTGCAATTATGAAAGAGAGGAATTAAATAGTGATAAGTGTACTTTTCACCTCCGTACGGGGCGCGACCTACCTACGTGGAACTGACCCTTCGAAAAAAGTAAATTTTGTCTTGATAAATTTCAGATATATCCGGATTTGCGTATAAAAAACCAGTCTTTCTTACATATTGGATGGTTCGTAATGCTAGCTTTTTTGCCCGGTGAATGACCCATGGGGTACTACCGGTTCGAGGGGACAGGAGGCAAGGACCGGAATAAAAAGATTGCGTAGTGTCAAAACTTGTTTAATCACGTTTATTGTATGAAGTATCTGTACTGTATAGTCACGATGTGACATCAATAAATAGCTTCTTACTTAATTAAAAATATTTTTTATAATTTCTTGACTGAAATTTCAGTTTTTTGTCTATAAACGAGTTGACTTCAATAAGGAGCTTGTTACTTAATTAAAATTTTTTCAAAATTTATTTAATTAAATTTTCCCAAATAGAGTATCTCTGTTATATTTATGTTTGATAAATAAAAAAAAGCTACTTACTTGCGATTTTTTAATAATTTCTTGAATGAAGTATCTGCACTGTATATAAAATAGGTGAAATTAATAAATTGTTTTTTAATTACTTAAAAATATTGTAATAATTTATTTAATGAAATTAAAGTCTTGTGTATAAAAGAGTTAACATAAATAAATATATGGTTACTTACTTATAATTTTTTTTCATAATTTAATTAATTTAATTTCTAAATCTAATATATAAATCGTTAAAAAAAAAAATATTTTTTATTAATGTTCTTTTTTTAATATTTTATTTAACTAAAGTTATGTTTTTTGTTTTTTTTTTTTAAAAAAAATTATAATAAAATACATAATTTGCTTATTATAAATATAAAATTTTAATTATTTATTTAATTTAATTTATAGTTATTATATATATATAAAGAAAACAATATATAGTTTTTTACTTAATTTTAATTTTATCATAATTTATTGTACGAAAGTTCTTTTTTTGTTTGTCCATCAGGTAAATTAATGAAAGAATTTTATACTTAGTTGCAATTGTTTCATAATTTATTTAATCAAATGTAAGTATTGCACATAAAAGATTTCAACTCAATAATGATATTTTTAATTTATGATAATATATAAATACGTTATTTTATTCTATTTATCATTAATGTATCTACGTTAAAACTTTTTTGTAGAAATATAAATATTTTTTAATTACGTTAAATTTTCTATCAATTTCTTTAATTAATTATATGTACTTTATATAAAAGATTTGAAATCAGTAAATATCTAGTTGATTAATTAAAAGGATTTTCGTAATTTATTTAATTGTATTTACGACGTGTTCATAAGAGAGACGAGTTCAAGAAATTTATTGTTACTTAATGATACTCTTTTAATACTTTATTGAATAAAATTTATTAATATTGTAGATATTTAAAGAAATTATTGACTTACAGTTCATCATTTCTTATAAAGGAGTTGATTTCGAGACATTAATTGTTACTTACTGAGAATTTTTTTCCTAATTTCTTGAATTAATTTTATAAATAGTGTAGATAAGTCAAAATTGTTTTTGATAAACAGAAAAAAAGTTACTTACTTGCGGTTTTTTCATAATTTCTCGAATGAAGTATCTGTACTTTATATACAAGAGGTTAAAAAGAACATATTTTGTTACTTACTTATAACTATTTCCATAAATTATTGAATTAAATTTCTGTTTTGTGTATCAATGAGTTTACTTAGAGAAATATATTTTTTTTTTTAAAAATTTCTTTAATTAAATTTCCGTAGTGTTCATAAAAGAGTTTACTTAAATAAATAAATAGATACTGACTGAGATATTTTTCATAATTTCTTGAATTAAATTTATACAACGCGTATATAAGTCATGAAAAAGAAAAATATTTAGTAACTCACGTGGAATTTTTTAATAATTTCTAGAACAGAATGTCCGTTTTGTTTATTAAGCAGTCGAATTCAAGAAATATTTTGCTACTTACTTACAATTTTTTAATAATTTCTTTAATGAACTGTCTTTTTTATTTAAACAGGACGCTAATTCAAGAAAGAATTTTCTACTTACTTAAAATTTTTTATAATGTCTTAAATGAAATTTCTGTAGTGTGTATATCCATGAGTTATCATGAGTGTGTTATCTATTTAGAAATCCTTCATAATTTCTTGAATGAAATTTCAGTATTTTGTATCAAAGAGTGGGAAACAATAAAGACTTTATACTTACGTAAAAGTTTATTATTAGTTGTTGAATTAAATACCTGTAGTGCGTCCAGGAAGCAACTTCGATAGAGCTATTGTTAATTACTTACAATTTCTTCATAATTTAGTGAAATGAATAAAACTATTCTATAGAATAAATACGGGTTAGGATTAAAGATATTTATTTCTTAAACGTATTAACATATTTTTGAAAGAAGTTGCTACTTACTGACAATTTTTGATAATTTCTAAAATGAAATTTCTGCATTTTTGATAACTTCGGGACATAATATTCAGAGTTTGTAGATGTCATTTTTCTACTTCTTTAGTTCCATTCGGTTATGTCTTTTTTTATTTATCCAGGATTTTAAATAAATAAAAAATTAGTCACCATTTGTCTTTCAAAATTAGGCTGCGACTACATTTAATTTCCAACCCTAAGTTTTATTTTACCTTCTAAACGTGTGATATGCTAGCTTACTTTAAAAGTAATGATCAAATAACACTGTAATGCAAACTATATTTTTAATGAAATATTGCTCTGTAGAATATTAATACAATAAATATATTATTATACATTATTAATATAAGCAATTAACTTTGTACATTTTGAATCTGTTCCATAAAATAGTTCACCATGTTCTCTCTTGATATTATAGATCTTGTCTTCTCTTATTTCGTAATAAGTAGAATAATCATTATTCCATATTGAGTCATACACAATTTTTACTGGTGTATCATCAAAAGGTTCTATATTATTTTCGTCTTTGTTATTATTTGGTTCAATGACTTTTTGACCAATGTCAGTAACGTTTGCTGGTGTTTTGTTTTTCATTGATTCATCTTTATAGTCCATCGTGATATTTTCTGACAATGACCTTTTTATTTTTATGGCAATATCAATGTCTATTATCAAATTATTTTTACACAGTTAACAGTTTCTGCACGTAAACAAGATATGGTTTACGATATTAGTAGAAGAGTAGTCATTTCTTTTATTGATCTCCCTTTGAATGCTAATACCTGAAAGGTGACGGTTGGATGTATCAGTAGGTAATGCGTTACATGCAACAGTAGCAAGGAGTTGTCCTCTATCATCAATGATTATTTTTATGTTGGCATTCTCTTTGAGTGCAATCATTATTAAAATGTTCCATCTTCACTTTTTTTTAAAGATATGACTTATGTGTTTATCGTTACACTGCGTAAAAAATACTGATTTAATACATGCAATAGATTAGGTTGTGTCAATAACCAGTCATAGAATACCAGTGTGAAAGTCAGATCATGTCTATGATCAATCGCAGAGCTCTGTCAATAAACTTTCATAGAATGACAGTGTTAATGTCAAATCGTGTCTCTGACCGATCATCTATCGCAATTTTTAGAACTTTAATAATACTTTGAAATTCTGTGTTCTGTACGGAAAGAAAGAAATAAATAAAGTTTAGAAATTTCGAATTTCTAAAAAAAGTTTTAATTAAAAACTTTTATTATATTTATTGTATTTAATGAACATATAGTTAATTACTGATTCTCTAAATAAAAGTATAGATATAATTATATATAAAAAAACGAATAATTTAACACAAAAATTTAGTTTTTAAAGACAACCACGTAAAGATAACCCACACTGAAAAAGTCATCAGGGTCTCTAAAACACCTTAAATCTATAGTAATATATACAAAAACTAAATAAAGAACAAAAAAAGTACGATTTTATTTAGTAAAAAGTAATGAAAAACCACACGGAATTAGTCACCTTAGTCTCTCAAACAACTTAAATTTATTTTAAAATATAAAAAATAAACATATTACCCAAAAATTGTTAGATTTTAAGGACAACCACGTAACGAAAAATCACACGTACTTTTGCTAGTGTGTCTCTCACTTAAATAAAAGCTACTTTAAAATATAAAAATTCAAAGTAAGAAAACAAAAAAATAATATTTTAATGACAAAAACGTAAATTAAAATCAACCGGAATCATTCCAATGAGTCTCTCAATCTACTTAAAGCTATTTTAAAAGATACAAAAAACTAAATATTTAAAAAACAATTTTATTTTTTAACAACCATAAATAAAATAAAAAACACACTTACTTTTGAACAGGACTCTCTCAATAAAAGAAAAGCTATTTTAAAATTAAAAATAAAAAATATATACAAAAAACTTTTATATTTTAAATACCCTAAATTACTTAAAAATCACACGGAGTTTTGCGAATGAGTCTCTAAATCCCCGCAAAGATCATTTAAAAGATACACAAACTACTTATATAACACCATAATTTCGTTTTTAATGAACATCAATTAAAGAAAAATCGCATGGAATTAGGCAACTGAGTCTCTCAAACCCCGTAAAGCTCTTTTAAAAGATGCAAAAACTACTTATTTAACACAAAAATTTCGTTTTTAACGACCACCAAGTAAACAAAAATCTCACGGAAAAAGGCAACTGAGTCTCTCAAACCCCTTAAAGCTCTTTTAAAAGATACAAAAACTACTTATTTAACACGACAATTTAGTTTTTACTGACCATCACGTAAACAAAAATCACACGGAATTTGGCAACAGAGTCTCTCAATCCCCTTAAATATATATTAATATATAAAATCTCTACTTATTTAAAATTACTATTTAGTTTTTAATGACGATCAAGTAAATAAAAATCAGACGGAATTAGTCAACTGAGTCTCTCAATCCACGTAAAGATCTTTTTAAAGATACAAAAAATACTTATTTAACAATAATATTTAGTTTTTATTGACCAACAATTAAAGAAAAATAACACGGAATTAGGCAACTGAGTCTCTCAATCCACGTAATGCTCATTTAAAAGATACAAAAACTACTTAATTAACAAAATAATTTAGATTTTAATTAACATCTAGTAAATAAAAATCACCCGGAATTAGGCAACTGAGTCTCTCAATCCCCGTAAAGCTCTTTTAAAAGATACAAAAACTAATTATTGAACACAAAAATTTCGTTTTTAATGACAATCAATTAAAAAAAAATCACACGGATTTATTCATCTTAGTCTCTAAATAAACGAAAATCTACTATATCATTGAAAAAAACTAATTATTTAACACGAAAATTTGTTTTTTAATTAGCAACAATTAAAGAAAAATCACAATGAATAATTAAAATGAGTATATAAATCACCGTAAATCTATATTAAATTATAAAAAAAAAACTTTTTTAAAACAAAAATATCGTTTTTATTTACCATCAATTAAAAAAAAATCACACTTTATTGTTAAAAATAGAATAAAAATAACAGTTAATCAATATTATAATTTAATAAAAATTCTTATATTAACCAAATTTTTCTCATATATATACCGCAAATACTCGAAAAATAACACTTTCTAATGCGACTGAGTCTACAACTAAAAGTCCTGTAAATATAAAATATGCTAAATAAACTATTTTAAAACACAGTAAAACCAATTACATTAACACATTGTATAACTGAAACCCCTGTACAACTGAACCTCCGTGCTAAATTTCATTACGTTTAATATCTAGTCAGCAAATGCTCCAAGCCTCAGAAGAAAAAGGGATTTTGAAAACAGGGAGCCCGATTTACGAAAAAAAAAGGGATACCCCCCGTGCAACTGAACCCCCCTTGTAACTGAACCCGTGTATAACCGAAACCCTCCGTGCAACTGTATCCTCTTTAACTGAACCCTCGTGCAATTAATATCTAGTCACCAAATGCTCCAAGCCTCAGAAGAAAAAGGGATTTTGAAAACAGGGAGCCCGATTTACGAAAAAAAAGGGATTCCCCCCGTGGTACTGAGCCCCCCTTGTTACTGAACCCGTGTATAACCGAAACCCTCCGTGCAACTGTATCCTCTTTAACTGAACCCTCGTGCACCTCCCCCCGCTCTGCAACCCCCCCCCCGCAGAACACTTTTCCGCCTTTTCTTTTTATTTTGACAATATTTTTCAAACTTTAATTACGTATTATACAGACCACATCGGCGAGGTAAAGTTAGGTCAAGTCACAATGTCATTCTATCGTTACTTTTCAATTAAGCTATTGAATACTTTCTAGCAATGTCCCTTGTAAGCGTCTACGCAAATATCTTTTCGCAAAAAAATTCGCAAATCTCGTAAACTAAAGAAGTAATTACCCTTTTCATAAACATTAGTCCTTCTATTAATGAACCCATGAAGCGAAACCAGTCTTATAGCATCAGACTTATATCGAGTTTTTTTTAAATTAAGTACATTGTAGCATGACAAGTTTTTAATTGTGTCATTCCTCTTGGCAAAGAGTGTGATGACCTGTAACTACTAGAAAAACCGGAAGGAACATAAAGGCCCAGAATATCATAGGAAGGAACGTAAAGGCCCAGAATATCATAGGAAGGAACGTAAAGGCCCAGAATATAATAGGAAGGAACCTAAAGGACCAGAATATCATAGGAAGGAACGTAAAGGTCCAGAATAACATAGGAAGGAACGTAAAGGCCCAGAATATCATAGGAAGGAACGTAAAGGCCCAGAATATAATAGGAAGGAACGTAAAGGACCAGAAAAACATAGGAAGGAACGTAAAGGACCAGAATAAAGTTGAAATTCCTATAGATTCGCGCAAACTAGTACTTTGCTTACTACTATCGTAAACTCTTATTCCAAAATCTGCTAGCGTCTCATTTTTTTCTGGTCGATAACACCTTATGACACTCATGACATTAACTATATAGGCAGATCGAGGAGAGTCTTCAAAAAGCGTATGTGGAATTTTTTTTTCCATGACTGCAAGCCAGACTGTTACAGAATGTAGTTCAAGGCTGTTGACTTTGAACCAGTACGTAGCTGAGGCTCCCTATGACTTGATGATAATACTGCAAGTGAGGCCGGATATGGCAGTAGCTTGTACTTCAGTAGCTCACAGAGTGACGAAATTTGTGTTGAATTTGCAAGATGGAGAGCTCGTTTGAACAGCTCAGTTTCGTTTGAACAGCTTCAGCGTTCTGGCGACTGCTGTGAGAAAGGGGAGAGTAGTCAGATATCGATCCCAGGCATTTTCATTCGTTGACAAACCAACGATACCAGAAACTCCTCGATGACTTTTGATGTCCAGATTCACGGTCGATTCTAAAACCAGATCACATGCAATGCTGCAAAACGGCATGGTTGTTTTCCTAACAACAAAATTGTCACTTACAAACTCTAAACAAAAAATGAGCAAAAATAAAATCAAATAAATTACCAAGCGTGAAACTGCCACAAATCAGCATCGATAAATAAATGAAACCCAAAAACGAACAGAGATTACAATAAACAACCGAGTCAAACTCAAAACGAGCAGAAATTAACATAAGTTGGGCGCAAAACCCCTGTGCCTTCCCAAGGCCAGAGCAAAATTTGTGCATCACTGGAAAAATACAAATGAATGTGCATTGTCAGTTTAATATACATATACTAATATATGCAATCAAAATGTTAATATTATTTGATTTATTAAAGTTATAAAAGTAAAAACATTTATATTTTTTTCAGTAAAGTGCAAATTTTGTTAAAATACTAAGTGTCCTAACATTTTGCTTGGATTAAAAGTAACGAACTAGGAAGAAAATCTCAACATATTCCTGGAGCTACTTCCAGTCTGCATATGATTTCATTTAATTACATTTAAAACGGATGAGCTTTTCATTTTTTACCTAAGAAAATAGCTGGCACTTCATTTTTCTTCATACCGAATACGCCATTAAGTGTTTTTTGTTTCATTGTAATTCAAATGTTCTCATGTGAAATTTTTATCATGTATTTATCAACTTGATAAATTTACTCCTTTTAAATGTAGTTGATAATTTAGCTTATATGAGGGATTTATGAGTTTACAATCTGGAATGAATCTCCAAAAGAAAAATGAATAATATCCAAAAGAGCAGCCAAAAGAAATAAAAAAGCGGCAGTTCAGCCTTAGCCTACATGACATATGTTCTATAAAGAAGCCAAAAAAAAAATTTAAAATGTTTTTTTTTAATTGTTATTAAACACCAGTTTTTAATACAAGGAAGGATTTTCAGGAATCCAAAAGAGCAAAAAAAAAACAATCAATATCAAAGTCGCCCATTTCAACTGTTTTAAAGGTGATAAAACAGATATAGGCAAAGGGCATTATGAAAAAATTAAGCTTCTTAGTTCAAACTTATATTCGAAATTTTTACCCATATAACTGACAAATTTTGCGATACGGTATTTGAAATTTTGTATGCAGTAATGCTCGATGAAAAAACACTACTAATTTTGATAATTATTTATGTTAAGAATGCATAGCTAATAGATACTTCAACTATTATGCAAGGGTTCTGAAACACCACAGCCATTTCGTTTCTACCAGGTTTTTACTTCTCTTGATGAATAATGAAGAAGACCTGTTTCCAGCCAGCGACTTGTGAAGTTTTGAACTCATGAATAGGCTCGAATCTGTTGTAAATTTAAGCTGTGATTTGAGAAAGACTGATGAAAACATTAACGTTTGTGGTAAACATTGATTGCGCCGGCGGCGCGGCGGTGGCGCGCTGTTTTTGACCCCACGGCCGCCGGTCTTCCCTCATCGGCGCGGCACCGGGGTCTAAATACAGCTGCAATATTACTTCAGAATTAATATTACTATTACAGAATTTCTCACCTTGTTAATACCAACCAGTCACAAAATATATCTATGTTTATGTATAGGGGCTGTATATACATGTCCATAAAATTGTATAAACTGCTGAGGATTTTTATACTTATTTTGGTACATGCCATCCTATCATATTTTCACAATTAGCTGTCTATAAATCAAAATTTTTTCAGGACCATTCTCTTACTTATTGCCAATTCTGAGCTTGATTTCAAATTTTATTTTTGTGCAAAACAGACATATAAAAATTGAAATGTTTGAATTGAATCGCGGAAAATTTCAAGATTTTAGAAAACGCAATTAACAATCTACCACAGCTTGAAACCCTGAGAATTTCAATCACCAATCTATACCTATTAAGTACAAAAAGAACAAAGACATAATTGTTTTTTTTTTATGGAGTATTTCAACTCATATGCTTACGTTTGAAGTGAATACCTATATGCATCTTTATGTTCATATTTTCATGGCAATTTTGGTCTTTATATTCAATATTTTAGGATGAATAGAAGAGGAAACACGAACAAATAGATCCAAATTGACAGGACTAACTGTTACAAACCTTCACCAAATTATTTTGTTTCTTTTCACCGTTTTAGTATTTTTTTTTTTTTTTTTGATATTTTTACATTATTTTAATTTCAACTGATTTATTAGAACTTTTATCCTTACCAGATTTTAGATTGAATTTACAACCATTTCCACTATCTACCTTTTATGCATAACTGTTGAGGTTCCCTTTAAATTGCTGGTATTTCTTTGTTTACAAGTTTTTTGGAGCAGCCTATAATGTGCCCCTGCTAAAAAAAAAAAAATCCTTGATCTGCCCCTGGTTTGATGTTAGTGCAGTATTTCCACTCTCTACAAGGAAACAGTAGCCTTTAAAAAAAAAAAAAAAAAAAAAAAAAAAAATCAGATAAAGGCAGCCCTGTTCATGTTTTAAAAAATTCATCTTTGGCCCCATCTTTGACCTTATGTAGTCCTAGGCTAGGACTATTGTTATAGATCATGTTTTTGTTTTTCTTTCTAATATTAGCCTATTTACATTTTTAACTCATTTAACATACCCTAGTATTTGGCTGTGTTTTTTTTATATAAGCCTAGAGTGTACAGAATAATTATGGTTAAGCCATTATGAATGCACTACATTCCCCCCCCCCCCTCCCCATGTGTAAATATTGGCCAAATTATAAATTTTCAGATGTATGTTTCCATTTCTTTATGTTGTCACAGTTAATTTGAGTTGCAGGTACAAGGGTTTAAGCAAGTGTGACACATGGCAAAATGCATTAGAAATATATAATTTGCGCTAGGCTAGCCTATTAATTAATAAGCTGGCCTATTAATTAATGATACACCTGTTTTTAAATCAATTTTCATTAATAAAATCCTTTCAAGAATTATAGCCTAAATTGAGCAGGTCTGAATGAAATTTCAGTTTATCCTAGTATTTCGTAGATATACGTATGTATATCTACGTATGTAAATTAGTATCTAGCATCTCGTATGTAAATTTCAAAACAGCAACAGAATTGTTTAGTCAAACAGTTCGTCGTAACGAACTGTAAGTAAGGAGCGACCCGGCTCAATAGTAACCGAAACTCTAAAAACCAGAATTTTGATACCCATAGATACATCAATAGAATCAGATTTTCATGCTGATTTCAAATATATAAATTTTAATAAGTTTATGTATACCTATCAAAAGTTACGGGCCTGAGAAAGTTTGCCATATTTTCGAAAAAAGGGGAAAACAACCCCAAAAAGTCATAGAAATTTAATGAAAATCACACCCTCGGATTCAGCGTATCAGAAAACCCTACTGCGGAAGTTTCAAGCTCCTATCTACAAAAATGTGGAATTTGTATTTTTTGTCAGAAGAAAGATCACGGATGCGTGTTTATTTTATTTTTTTTTTTTTTATTATTATTTTCCCAGGGGTGATCGTATCGATCCAGTAGTCCTAGAATATCGTAAGAGGGCTCATTCGAACGGAAATTGAAAGATCTAGTGGCTTTTTTAAGTGACCAAAAAAAATGGAGGGCAACTTGGCCCCCTCCCACGCTCATTTTTTCCAAAGTCACCCAATCAAAGTTTTGAGATTGCCATTTTGTTTAGCATAATCGAAAATCTAATTAATATGTCTATGAGGATGACTTAATCCCCCACAGTTCTCGGGGGAAGGACTGGAAGTTATGAACTCTGCCCATTGTTTACATATAGTATTGGTTAATTGGAGGTATAAAGACGTTTCAGGAGGGATTTTTTTCCGATGGGGGGGGCGGCTGGACGAGGGGGTTACGGGGGAGGATCCTTCCATGGAGGATTTTTCCTTGGGGGAAGGGACATTTCTATGAAGGGGACGCCGGATTTCCCAGCATTATTTAAAAAACGATCAGAAATTAAATAAAAAAACCTAGTTTTGTCAAATGAAAGTAAGGAGCAATATTGAAACTTAAAACAAACAGGAATTATTACGTATATGAGGGGGTTCGCCCCCTAGTCAGTACCTCGCCCTTTTTGCTAAAGTTTTTTTTTAGTAGTTTCAAAAAAGCTATCTATTCTAATTAACCGGCCTTTGTGATTCAGAGGTTTATGATTTGAACAAAATTCGAACTTTAGCGTAAAGAGCAAGGTATCGACTAGGGGGCAAACTCCCTAATATACGTAATAAAAACATACGAATATAGAAGTTCGTTATGTAAGTTAATTCGTAAGTTACGTCAGAACAAAATGTTGAGGAAGTCATTTAGCCAAAAAAGTAAAATTAATATGCAAATTTCGCTTTAATTATTCATGTACGGTGAGCCAAAATCAAATCTGCATTAATTCAAAAACGTTCAGAAACTAAATAAAAAAAAAAAATTTTTTTTTAACTGAAAGTAAGGAGCGACATTAAAACTTAAAACGAACAGAAATTATTCCGTATATGAAAGGGGCTGTCCCCTCCTCAATACCTCGCTCGTTACGCTAAATTTTGAATCTGTCGCACAACTTAATTGTCTAAAACAAAAAAAAACTTTTGAGTAAATAGCGCGGAATTGAGGCGGTAACAGCTCCTTTCATATAAGAAATAATTTCTTTTCTTTTTAAGTTTTAATAACACTCCTTACTTTCAGTTAAAAAAACTTTTTTTTTTATTTTAATCTGTCAACAAGAACCTAACACATTTTTGAATGCTCAAATGCACATATTACTTTGATTGCTCAAAGTTTTGGGTGTCAGAACTTGAGATTGGCTAAAACAAAGTTAACGGTATGATTCAGTGTCCAGTGAATATATTTTATATTACCTTATGTATAATAAGTTCTCCAGTAGTCAGACATGATTGTTGCGCCAGGACAGACCCATTCCTTTATTGCATTAAGGATTGCCTCTGTTGACTAGTCATTTACTATCTCTAGACCTTCTAAATGTACAGTCAAAAATATCATACGCAGCACTTATTTGTCTATCTATCTAATATCCAGAATAATTGTACCAAACACATTTTGCAGGCAGACCCGCTATGCTTACCCCCCCCCCCCCCTAATGTGCAAATCTATAGCGCAAATTTATTTCTAAAGTAACGAAGAAACTAACAAAAAAACATGTGTGTTCTCGAATTTTACACAGCGTAAACTTGAGTGAGTGGTGCATAATATACAAGTACCAAAATTCCTTCCCCCTACGTAAATTAAAAAAATAAAACTCAAATAAAATTCTCAAATTTGCAAAGCCTTATTTTCCACGGGGGTATTTTTTTTTGGGGGGGGGGGGTACTTTCCGTGGGGGTGTTTTGCGGGGGGTACTTTCCGCGGGGGGGGGGGGTTTAAACGCCGGCCACCAATCTTATTATAGACCAGGGGTGGAGAAGCCAGATCTACCAGTGTAATATCCTTCTTAATTGGGATTTGTGGAGTAAATTCAACATTACCATGCAATACAATAATCTTAGCTGTAGTATCCAGCTTCCTATACATAAAAAAAACTCTACAACTGAAGAATTCACACTACATTTGTAAGCAGTCAATAGAATGCAGGCATGGATACCAGAGTCAAATGCTCTTGAAACATCAAGACCAGCAAAATTAAGCACCATCATTTTCAGCTGAAAATACTTTGCCTTTGTGTCTACACAATACATTATACTAACAGTGCTCTTTAATTAGGCAGTGCTAATGTGCTGCCTATGATATTTTTGACTGTTCATTTAGAAGGTCTAGAGATAGTAAATTAGTTTTTTTTTTTTTTTTTTTTTTTTGGGGGGGGGGGTATTTTCCGGGGGAGTATTTTCCACCGGGGAGTATTTTCCTCGGGGTGTATTTTCCGCGGGGGGGGGGTATCCGCCGGGGGAGTATTCGCTTAGAACCAATAGAATTGGTGAACCTAAACAAAAAGCTCTTATGATTTGTGTATTTAAGCGGGTACATGTCTTTTTAGCAAACTTTTGGATTTCTTTTGTCTTTTTGGTGCCAATTAGGATATGCAGTTTGTATTGGTTATTTTTATAATTTATTTAGTCCTGTAGTATTTTTTAATGTATTTTTGCCACCCCTTCAGAAAAGTTTTCTTTACGTCTCAGAGTGAATGCTCATGTTGTTTTTTGGTTTAATAAATATATCTCTCAAACTAGGTTGATAATTTTCTGAACATTAGCTGAAAGCAGACTGGAATAGAAGAGACTTTTCATGTACCACTGAAGGAGTATGACAATACCAGACTAAAGTTCAAAGAGAGTAATGCTTAATTGCTTTACAAAAGAGCCAGTCTGTTTGTCTCTTGGTGCTCATATTGTTCATAAACAGGATCACCTTGCTTACCTTAAGGCACGAATTTGGAAAAATGTGTGTGAAACCCAAACTTGGTTGAAAGATTTTGTTTTGCAAATAAGAGTAGGGAAGCTTATGGCGTTTTAGTTGTTATAAAATTTAGTTTTAGTTGTAGTATCCTAGGATCTGTTTAAACATGAATCCATAATATTTCTTCCAGCAAAAATATAAAGTCCACATTTTTGCAGATTGGATCTTGAAACCTGATATCTGATATATGCTGAATCTGACAGCATGATTTTTATTAAGATTATATGGCTTTTAGGCAATGCTCCTCCCCTTTTCTGAAAATAGACACATTTGTTTACATTTATTATTTTTCTGGCAAAATAAAAACACAGGTCTTATACAAGTAAAGGCCATAGCAAGGATAATTTGTCTACAAACAGGAGATGCAAAATTTGAAATATTATTTTTTCATATAGTCTAGAGCTATACATAAGACAACTAGAAGAATCATGGGAAGTATTGTGAAATCCGTGAGGAAAACCATAAAAGTTAACAAAGAGAGAAATCTCATCAATGAAGAAACAAACAGGACCACAGCCAATGGTGGAATTTCGTCAAAATCCTTGGAGGGGGGATGAAAGTGAAAATGACAGTGAAAACTGAAAAATGAGTAATATATTACCATAAAGGCAAAGATATACTAAAGAAAACTGAGCTGTTTCTCTGGATACTTGAATTGTGCAGGCTTATCTGAATCTTGACAAGATTTGTTTGCAGAAAATAAATTTTAGCTGTGAGGGGGGGGGGGGAGCGAACTGGGGTTCTGAAGGGGACAGTGTTTGTATATAAATCCCTCATTAGTTAGCCTAGGCTTATTAGCTTTGGATATGCAATTTCATATGGGATACAACTTATGCATGACTTTTTATTGAATTCCTAGCTCAATGCTTTTTAGGCAAGGTTAAATGTCTATCATAGATATATGTAAGTGGTCTATTGTTTTATTGGTCCATGCTTTATATTTAGACTGTAAAAATAGAAGTTTGTCTAGGCTAAGACAATACTTTAGAGTAGCCTATTATAGCACAGGTAAAACCTATATATTTCTTACTTAGGCTGTTTAAAGATGAGGAGTCATTGTATCTGAAACACATAATCTTAAAGACGACAGTATGTTTTTATTTGAAACTAAAGACAAAATGATTTTAGGTACTAGTAATAGTCAAAATAATAGGAAAAATCAAAATATACGTGCTGAAAGACCTATATTAGAAGAACTGAATTTTAGAAAGACCCTGAAATCAGTTGGAGAAAATGTAACTTACCTAAAAGTACACTAAAAATTAGAACAGTCAGTCTTCAAACCTTTATTTTCCAAGAAAAAATTCTTCTAAAGAGCTTACTAAGGAAAAATTACACATAATCATGCAATACAAATTCACAGGATAGAAACATTTTTATTTTTGAATAAATACAGGCTCTAAGAAAAGGCTGGAAATAGCACCTCGGAACTTGGTTGATTTCTGTCACATGATAACATGAAACAGGCATATTTTGGACTGCAACAAATCTGATAACTGAGGTTTAGAGTGTTTTAAACTTTTTGAAGCTAGATATTAAATGAGGTAGGTTTGAAAATACTCGTGATTCTTAGTGTACTGGAAACTTGCATCTCTATCCTATTTAAATTGGGCTATGTATTTGCACATTAGACGGGAGGGTTGAGGTAAAGTAAAATGAAGCGTTTTTAGGAATAATATTAGAAAGTGTTTTACAATTTCTCAAAGTATTTGCAGAATAATGTTTCATTCTGAGAAGCGCAGCCCCTGCATTAGTTCTAGAACAAATTATTACATTTCTCAGTCCTTTTTTGTTATGTTCTTTCCAAATATAATTATTATTTAAGTTGTAAATCCAATTTAAAGGTCTTTAATAGACCTGATGCTTTCTTTATATTTTGGATTTATTGTTGCTACTATTAGGCATAACACCAGAACATATTGATTATGAAATAAAAAAAAGTATTTTTGTATGAAATTTGAAAGGACGACTGAAGTTCCAATGACATTGAAATGGAAGCAAGTTTTCCCTGGGCCCATCTTAGGTATATTCATAACTGAAAGCCATGATTTCCTAAAATGTGTTATTTGGTTGTTTCAAAGCTATGGACTTTTTGGGTCTTACCGTATTTTGCCTGTGTTGTTATGTTGAAAAAGAAAAACTATTTATTGAAATCTGAAGGTGCTTCTCATGTATAAAAACCCAAATGTTATCAATTGGTTAATTCCAAAAGGTCTTGATCTTTATAAAGGTTTAAACCTCCTTAAGCTATTTGATTCCATACGTTTTAGCTTATTTGTATCAAAAGTAATGATTGTCCCAAAGGAGCATACTTTTTCCTTTATCCAGCGTAACCACTGCATATTTGTGAATTATTTTCTTTTTTGGCCAAACTATTGACATGACGCCATTTTATCTTCTATTTTGATATAGAAGAAAGCAATGCAGAAGAAAGCAATATCCAACAACAAGAGCTGTATTAGTGCAAGTTCGATTTAATCCTTAAACTGTTGCGGACAGGTCAGACAGGTGACTTGAGTATTGGCAATTGCCACAGGTTCTGTCTACCATAATTTTCTTCTATAATTTATGGTCAGTGTTGTCATATTAGTAATGCCGAAAGCCTTTTCTAAACCAAATAACTATAATAATCCCTAAGACCCAAAGAACAGGCAAGAAATAGTCTTTCTAAAAGTGACAGATGTGTCATGTGCAACTTTGCAAAAACTCTAAATGCCTCCAATATTATACCTGCATGAAATGCACTTATGTAAGTTGTCTTGCTCTTTGTGGTGATAAGCTTAATGCTGTAAATGCTGCCACCTCAAAGCTTGCTTGTACAAGGAACTGTTAAAATGCCCCTTTACACACTGCACTTAGGGACCAATGAGTACATCCGATGTTGCCTCTGTAGTTTTTGTAGCTATGCATACGTTCCGAACTGGCAGTACAAAATCGCTCACTGAGTTGATGTGGTGTGCTACGGAGTTGCTTAAAACTGATTTCAGCTGCAAAAATGAGAAAGTTAATAATATTGAACAGTGACTATCTTCTAAGTGTGAAAAAGAAAAGACCTGTTGTTCGGTTGTTCTGTTGTTCATGAGGAGGTACATGTTACTTCTAGTGCTATTGTATTGACTGAAAGCAACATCATTTGCTAATTAGACCTGAGAATAATTGTGACTTTAGAAAAAATTAACATTGATAAAATCAGTATCCCTGATGTGGTAGGTGCTACTTTCTCCATAAGTGTGATTACAGAATTGACCTAGGACTAATGATGATGATGATGATGACCAGTGTAAGGTGCCTCCCCACTAATGATAATACTTCAGCTCCAAACAGATTGAACCTCGTGTGATTTTCACTGATTCTAGCTCCAAAAGAAAGTTCTCCAGAAGTCATGGCAGCTATGTGCCAAGATCCAGTTCTATTCAGATCGATCTAGCGATGATCGCCAGAAGTTCAGGGATATGTTTGGTGAGATTAAGAGACTGACTGCAGCAGGTGAATCTAATCTTGTTATTTGAATTTCACATATTTGTCAAAAAACGATCACAACGTACTACAAATGAATACCTACTGGCACCATTTAATTGTGTTTCTCAATTGTCTATTGGTGTTTATAATAGTGTTTCTTTGTCTGATGCTGGCCTTTTTTTGCTTCTATTTCAAGTGTTTCTTTTGGAATAACTTACTCACCTAATGTATCTTCTTTGTAATTTCACAGTGCTATATTTGCTAATATTACTAGTTCTTTAGTTCCTGAATACTCCAGGCCCACACCCTCTCCGATTCCTACTTCAGAACAAATGAAGTTCTTTAGTTCCAGTGAAGATGGCCTTCCTAATAAACTTTCCTTTCGTATGGTTTTGGAAGAAGTAGTGGTTGCAGTAATTAAAGAAGTTATGCCAAAAAACACCTTGTCGGTGTTATCACCTGATGAAATTGAAATCAATGGTTACAAATTCCTTTAAAACTTGATTTTCTCACAATGCTGTAGAGCAGTATGTCTATATGTAAGAGATTAACTAAAAAAAAAAACTTTTTCCACAAAGTAAGTTTTTCAAAGAAAATTAAAGAACTCGATTAAACCAAAAATGAGCAAAAATAAAATGAAAAATCTAACAAGTGTAAATCTACCACAAATAAGCATCAGTAAATAGATGAAACCCAAAACGAACAGAAATTACAATACAAAACCAAGTCAATCTTTAAACGAGCTGAAATTAACATAAGTAGTTCTCAAAACCCTTGTGCTTTCCCAATGCCAGAACATAATTTGCACCTTACAGAAAAAAAATGCAAATGAATGCACATTGTCACTTTAATGTACATATCTAGATATTAAATAGATAGATAGCTGGATGTTTTATTTCGAAACGAAAGCCTCTTTGGGCCATGGCAAAGAAGAAAAAGAAAAAAAAAACCTGGACACAAAATAAAAAAAAACACATAACAATAAAAATACATAGTACATAACAGTAGCAATTAAATAGCATAATAATTACAAAAACAAAACAAGCATAATAGTACACATAACCGACATTAGATATTGAATGTTCTAAAGCCAAAAGGGCCATGGCTACAAGAAAAACAGCGTACACACATTCAACATTATTTTCAGCACTCACCCCCTCCCCCTACAAAAATCTCTCTCTATGTGTCATTCCCAGCTTTATATATTTTACAATATTTCTTATTTTTCCATAATATTTCGATCCCATTATTGAAACCAACCACTCACTTGTCCCCACATTACCAGAAAATAATTCATTCTGCAAATCTAGTAATTCGGGAAAAAGGGCCATGAAGTGAAGCACATCCTCGGCATTTTCTCCACACAAAGGGCATGAGTAAGCTCTGCTTATTGCCCTTATTCTCCCTAAATATTTCCTCCTTGCTCCAAGTGCTAGAAAATTACCCCTCCCTGATATATACCACTTAATATCTTTACTGTTTAAAGCCGCCTTAAAATAAGTATCATAACCCCAGATTTCCTTCTATTACCAGTAAACACCGACGTTGCGACTTCACCCTGCCATTTCTGAATCTCCTGATCCTCCAGCACACCCTTCACTAATTTTGCTACATTTCTCACTTTCAGTCTTATCCCCTTCCCTTAATTCTAAACTCCTGATGGCCCAGAACTATTTAAAATGGATCTCAGATGGGAAGCCCATGAACTTTTCCTTTTATCCTGCAAAGCCTCCAGATACGCTCCAGTTACTAACCTATTATTCGGTAAACCAATCTCCGTTTCCCAGTATCCTATCATTCTAACATTTTGTTTTCAACATCCCATTCAATACACAATGCAATTTTAAACTTAATACTATCAACTCGTCCTGAAGCATTGCTGATACGTCCTCTTGACAACCTTTGTGGGCCTAGTATGTTTCGATTTATTTCAATACAGTTTCAATATTTCCCAACATTTCCGCCTTAGTACCCATAGGCTTATTAGCAGCAGTGGTAGCACCAGTGGTTATAGTAGTAGCAGTAGGAGTAGAGTTAATAATAGTACTTTTAGCTTTAGTTCCAGTAGTTGTAGTAGCAGTAGGTACTAGTTGTAGGAGTATCAGTAGTAGTATTAAGATGCAAATTGTATCTTTTCGTTAGTTCAACATCCCCCACAACAACCCTATAATTTTTAACTTCATACATGAAACTGTTCCTAAGCTATTGCTGATATACCCTTTTGACAACATGCATACGGATGGCAAGGCTGTCATCCGTACAACAGAAATTTTCAGAAATACTCTCTTAAAATTTTACCTTCACACCCCCTAGGTATAGTTGTAATAGTAGTCAAAGCAGTAGTATTACTACTCAACTTAATATAATTAGCCACTGCTATTACATTGTCTATATGCCCTTTTCAAAGGGAATATATATATATTCGTATATTTCTTGAAATTTTTCATCTTAATATCTTAAAAGTAACTGCGGTAGAAGTAGTAGTGGGAGCGATAGGAATAGTAGTAATGGAACTAGTAAATGTTACATTAGTATTAGAAGTAGTGTACACATGTTGCATTTTGTCAATTGATCTTCCCCTTTAAGCATCCTTTTAGATTTCCAACTTAATACACAAACCAATTCTTAAGATACGCTATTTTGACAATCTAAATGCACACAGTGTTCTTTGTTAGTCCGAATTTGCCATTAATATTCTTTCAAATTTTGTATTCATAAATTTAGCCTTAACAGTACTATTATCACAGTAATTTTGGTGGTAGTAGAAGTAGTTGCAGTGTTAGTATTGTATTGTAGTAGTAGTAGTTGCAACAGTACTAATAGTGGTAGTATCATGTGCATATTGCCTTTTGGTTAGGTGGACATCCTTTTCATGATGCCCCAGAAGTTTCACCTTGACATGGTAAGTCATTCCAAAAATATTCTTGATGTGCTCTTTTGACACCCTTTTGACGCCCTTTTCACTTTAATTCTCTAAGTCTTACAAGCTGCTCCAGCTGAAGTTGTAGTTGGAGTAGTAGTAGCAGTAGTAGTATTAGTAAAAGTAGCAGTGGTATTAGTGTTGGTATTGACGTGCATATATTACGTTTTTTTCAATTGATCTTTCCCTTTAAGTATTCTCTGAAAGTTCCAACTTAATACCCAAATCGATTCTTGAAATAAACTCTTTTGACAATGTGCATGCACATAGTGTGTTTTGATTTAGTTCACATTCCCCGTCAATATTCTGTCAAACTTTCACCTTCGTACGTGTAGCCTTAATTGTACTAGTATCATAATAGTAGTAGTAGGAATAGTAGTAGCAGTAATAGTGTATTATTATTAGTAATAACAGTAGTAGCAGTAGTGTTAATAGCAGTAGTAGCAGGTACATTTTGCCTTTTGGTCAACTAAATATCCCACTCATGATGCCCCTGAAGTTTTCTCTTGATGCGATAAGCCGTTCCAAAAGCATTGCTGATACGCCCGTATTAGCAATCTGTATACACACAGTATGTTTTGATTTAGTTCAACGTTCCCCTCAACGTTTCCTCAAATATTTTTTTCAATATTCTCAGTTTTAGTAGTACTCGCTACAGATGTAGTTTTAGTGATAGTAGTGGCAGTAGGAATAGTAGTTCTGGTAGCTGTAGAAACAGCCATAGTTGTAGTAGTAGTACCCTGCGAATATGGCCTCATTGGTCAATTGATCACTTTTCTTATCATTTCCTGATAGCTCCAAATTAATATACTCAGTTATTCCTGAGTTATACCCTTCTGACAACCATATATGCATTGCATGTTTTGAGTTAGTTCAAAATTCCCTGAAAGACTCCTCTTGTATTCCCTTTGTATTTTGGGAAAGTAGAAGTCGAACATAAGTACTTTTTCTCAATATTATATACTGTATGTAAACAATGAACGAATTGCCCAGCTTACAGCCCTTGCTCTGAGGCCTCGTGGGAGGGGGGCTGACATCCCCAAACGCACAATTACTGAATCTTTTAACAATGCGGAAAAAAATTGACGTCTTAAAATTTTGTTTGGATGTTTGTTGTGGGAAATGATGGGCGTAGAGGGGGGTGTTGGTTGCTCTAAAGTCACTTTGACTCTTAAAAGGGCACTATAAGTTCTAATTTCAAGTCAGATGAGACCCATCTGAATTCTATACGATCATCCATTCCCTAATAGCCTTATATGCCACCAGCGCTACTCTGGGGGGCTGTGTGAACCCTAGAGACATTATTATGTGTTATCTGTACTATTTTGAACAAAACGACCATCGCACAATTTCAATCAGATACGTTTGATGAAAAGAGGTGTAGTTCGGGGGGGGGGCTAGTTGACCTGGATTACTTTTGACTCTTAAAAGGAAACTATAACTCAACTTCAACCAAATGAACCACCACTAAAGTTTATGCAACTATCCCTTCCTTTAGAACCTTAAATGCTTCAGAGGCATAACCTACAACCCTCGCCCCCAGGCCCTGGTGGTTTGTATCAACCCAAAATCCTTGTTATATTCGTTACCAAAAGCCATGGTAACGAACTGTAAGTAAGGAGCGACCAGGCTCAATGGTAACCGAAACTCTAGAAAACGGGATTGATACCAATAGATACATCAATAGACACATCAATTGATACCAATAGATACATCAAAAGAATCAGATTTTAATGCTGATTTCAAATAATATATATAAGTCTCATCAAGTTTAGTCCTACCAATCAAAAGTTACGCGCCTGAGAAAATTTGGCTGATTTTCGAAAAAGGGGGAAATACCCCCTAAAAGTTATAGAACCTTGATGAAAATCACACCATCATATTCAGCGTATCAGAGAACCCTACTGCAGAGGTTTCAAGCTCCTATCTACAAAAATGTGGAATTTTGCATTGTATACCAGAAGAAAGATCACGGTTGCGTGTTTATTTTTTTTTTTTATTTTTTTTTTTCCAGAGGTGATCGTATTGACCCAGTGGTCCTAGAATATAGTGGGATGGCTCATTGGAAAAGAAATTAAAAGTTCTAGTGCCCTTTTAAGAGACCAAAAATATGGAGGGTAACTAGGCCCCCTCCCACGCTCATTTTTTCTCCAAAGTCACCCGATGAAAATTTTGAGATAGCCATTTTGTTCAGCATAGTCGAAAATATAATGACTATGTCTTTTAGGATGACTTAATCCCCCAAAGTCCCCGGGGGGAGGGCTGAAAGTTATGAACTTTACCCAATGTTAATATAGTAGTGGATATTGGGAAGTATACAGACGTTTTCAGGGGGGATTTTTTCTGGTAGTGGGGTGGGTGGGTCGAGGGTTATGTGGGAGGATCTTTACATGAAGGAAGTTTTCATGGGGGTAGGGACATTGCTATGAAGGGGGTGCCGGATTTCCCAGCATTATTTAAAAAAAGATCAGAAGTTAAATAAAAAAAACAACAAGTTTTTCAACTGAAAGTAAGGAGCAACATCAAAACTTAAAACGAACAGAAAATATTATATATATGATTGGGTTTACCCCCTAGTCAATACCTCGCTCTTTGAGCTAAAGATTTTTTAGTACTTTCATAAAAGCTATTTATTCTAATTAACGGCCTTTGTTATTAAGGGGTCATTTTTAAAGAATTGGAACAAAATTTTAACTTTAGCTTAAAGAGAGGTATTGACTAGGGGGCGAACCTCCTAATATACGTATTAAAAATATACGGATATAGAAGTTCGTTACGTAAGTTAATTCGTAAGTTACGTATATTTATTACTAATAAAAACGTTCGTAAATAAAATTAAACAAGTTTAGAGAAAGCCATTTAACCAAATAAAAGTAAAATTAGTATGCAAATTTTTTTTTAATTATTCATGTACAGTGAGCACAAATCAAAACCTGCATTAATTAAAAAACGTTCAAAAATTAAATAAAAAAAACAAGTTTTTTTAACTGAAAGTAAGGAACGACGTTAAAACTTAAAACGAACAGAAATTATCCCGTATATGAAAGGGGCTGTCCCCTCCTCAGCGCCTTGCTCTTTCCGCTAAAGTTTGACTTTCTCACAACTCTATTTGTTGAAACAATAAAAAACTTTAGCGTAAAGAGCGAGGCGTTGAGGAGGGGACAGTCCCTTTCATATACGGAATAATTTCTGTTCGTTTTAAGTTTTAACATCGTTCCTTACTTTCAGTTAAAAATTTTTTTTTTTTTATTTAATTGAATAAAAGGACTGTCTCAAAGTTTCTATTGGATGCAACTCGGGAAAACAGGAAGGTTGTGTGTGTGGGGGGAGGAGGAGGGGGTTTATTGCACTCTGATCTCTTTGAGTCTTAAAAAGGTTATTTGAACTTCTTATTACCAATCTAATGGGTCCCCTCCGATGCATGGACAACCACCCTTTCTGTAAAAACTTTATATGCCTCCAGGGCATCACTTACAACCCTTGCCCTGAGAGCTCTGAGGGGGGGTGTCTTCCTTACAGACATAATTGCTGGACTCTTCAACTGCGGCGAACAAAATTGCTATCTCCAAGTTTTGATTGAAGGTGTTCGGCGTAATGATGGACGTGGGGGCTGGTCGTTCTCAGATTACTTTTGACTCTTAAAAAGGCACTATAACTTCTAATTTCAAGTCAAATGAGCCACTTATTCAGCTTATGCGACCGACCATTCCATTAAAACCTCATATGCCCCCACGGCCTAACTTACAACCCTATCCCCAGGGCGCTGTTTCAACCCTAGAGGCACTGTTTTATGTTCTTTGGACTATTTCGAACAAAGTCGATATCTCAAAATATCAATCAGATGCGTTTGGTGAAAAGAGTTATCAGAGGGTGGTCTAGTTATACTTCATCACTTTTAATTCTTGAAAGGGAACTAGAACTTCTTATTTTCAACCAAATGAAACTCCTGTAAAGTTAAACAATCATCGTTTCAATAAAAACCTTAAATGCCCCCGGGCATTAACTTACAACCCTCGCTCCCAGACTCTGGTATTTTTTTTTTTTTAACCACAAAAGCCTTGTTATATGAACTTTTTTCTATTTTGAATAAAATGACTGTTTCAAAATTTCTATTGAATACATTTTGGAAAAACACGACGTGTGAGGGGATAGCTGCTTTCTGATCAATTTTACACTTAAAAAGGGCACTAGAAATTCGGATTACCAATCCAATGAGTTCCCTCTGCAGTATATACGACCACATTTTCTAAATAAAACTTATATGCCCCCGGGGCATTACAACCCTTACCCTGTTGTGGGGATGGGGGTGGGTAGCTGCTCTCTGATCATTTCGACTCTTAAAAAGGGCACTAGAGATTCTGATTACCAATCCGATGAGCCCCCTCCGAAGTTTGTACGACCACGCTTTCTATAAAGACCTTATAGGCCCCCAGGGTATAACTTACATCCCTTGCCCTGAGGCCTTTGGGGAGGTTTAATCCTCAAAAACATAATTTCCGGACTTTTAAACTAAGTTGAACAAAATGGCTGTCTAAAAATTTTAATTTGATGTGTTTGGGGAAATGATGGGCGTGGGAGGGAGGCTGGTTACCCTCCAATCACTTTTGACTATTAGAAGGGGCACTAGCCCTTTTAATTTCCAATCGAATGAGCCCTTTTTGAAGTTTTTGCGATAACTCCTTCGATACAAAGTGCCCTGGTCGAAAAAATAAATAAAATAATAATAATACTTTGGGCCAACAGTGCTAAATGATGAACTAAAGGTTAGTGTTATTCATCTTAGCTTGACTAGTGAGGGAATTGAGCTTGTTTAGATTAATTCATAACCAAAAATCGTCAGTTGTTGTATATAGAACCCCCAGTGCTCCCAGTGTCTTAGACTCCAAATCTACTTTGGCTGGTATGCTGCCTCATGTGATGTTTGATTTTGCAAATTATGATCTTGTCTTTTTGGGGGACTTCAATCTTTCCTAAATCCATTGGATTTATAGATCCGGTTTTTGTAGGAGGATTCTCCTTTTTGTTTGCCCTCCCTGAAAATCCTCTCTATTAAATAATATCTCAACCAACTCGTTTCAGAGAGGGTCAAGCACTTTACAGAGTACTTTTGATCTGATTATTCTCAGCAATCCAGACGGATTAGATTCTTTTTAAGAATCTAATGTATACACCTGATGGTAACAGTGACCATGTTCTAATTATTTTGGAGTTATGTTTGCCTACTTAACAACCCTGTTCTATTCAATGACAATATATCAATTACAATGTAGTCTTCAAAAGACTCACCAATGTCAGTTGAAAGGTCCGGAAATGATGTCTTTGAGGATAAGGAATCCCTCCAGCCCTCAGGGCAAGGGTTGTAAGTTATGCCCCGGGAGGATACAAGGTTTTTATTAAGAGGGTGGTAATATAAACTTCGAAGGGTGGTCATTGGATTGGAAATTAGAAACTCTACTGCTCTTTTTAAGATTCAAAGTGATTGGAGGGCAGATACCCCCCCCCCCCCCCACACCTCGTATTTTCTTGAAATACATCTGATATAAATTTTGAGATAGCTAGTAGAGATGCCCCTATTGATCGTGTCAGCACACCAAATATGGGCTTAGAACCACGTGGTTTATGGTTTTTGTCAGTGAGAATGAAAAAACAGGAACTTTGTCACATTTATGTCTGTTTTTATGGTTTTTGTCAGTGATAATTTGAAAAAACAGGAACTTTGTCACATTTATGTCTGTTTTTATGGATTTTGTCAGTGAGAATGAAAAAAAAGGAACTTTGTCACATGTATTTCTTTTTTTATGGACTTTGTCAGTGAGAATTTGAAAAACAGGAATTTTGTCACTTTCACAGATTATTGAGTCATTACCCAAATCGTTTCCGGGCAAAGTTAATGATACTTCCTTCCTGTTGTTGTTCAAGCCAAATGTTATGAGTTTCCGGGGAACACCTGTGCTGTCAGTCATTAATCAAATTGTTTCCGGGAAACAGTTAAATAATGTCTGACAGATGACGTAAAATTAATTAATGTCTTTGGATTTCTAACAGAGATGTTTTCGAGGCAAAGTTTAGATCACACATGACAGATGATGTCATGATTGATTGAATTGTCTCCGGCGCGAAGTTTATTAATGACTGGAGTTCTTCCAGAAGAATCGTTTCCGAGGCAAAGTTTAGATCTTAGCGATGAATTGTTTTAGCGCGGGAATCAGGTTTCCAAATAATTGAAATGCGCCAGAGCAGGGATGCCAAACAAAAGGAACATGCTGAAATTCCGTTTAGGGATAATTTTGGCGAAACCGTTTTAGCTATTTTATGGAATTATTTCGACGAAACAGTTAGAGACGTTATAAAATATGATTTTTGAAGAGATTTTAGAAGAGAATTTAATGGTGAAACTCTGTGGTCGTTATAATACACAAGTTCCATTTGAACAGTGTTGTGAGGTCCTCTACCACAACCCCAAAGGGCTCCGATCCCCCTACCCCAACCCCAAAGGGTTCCGATCCACCTACCCCAACCCCAAAGGGTTCCAATCCCCCTACCTCAACCCCGAAGGAAGCCCCCGGTCCTCAAGGGTCCCCCCAAGCTCCCAAAGAGCCTCCAGACACCCAAAGGCTCTCCCCGGGCCCCCAAAGGGCCTCCCCCGGTCCCCAAAGGTCCACCGGGCTCCCAAAGGACCATTTGACCCTCAAGGGCCCCCCAGACTCCCAAAGCCCCTCCCCCAGTCCCCATAGGTCCCCCGGACCCCCAAAGGCCCTCCCCGATCCTTAAACGCCCCCCAGGCTCCCAAAGGGCCCCCGAACCCCCAAAGACCCTCCCCCGGTCCCCAAAGGTCCCCCAGGCTCCCAAAGGGCCCCTGGACCCCCAAAGACTCCTGAGCCCCCATTATAATACTTTTTAAGGCTTAATTATATCTTTTCAGAACAAATTATTATTTTAGGGAATTATTTCGGCGAAACAGATAGAGACATTTTAAAATATGATTTTTAAAGAGATTTTAGAAGAGAATTTGAGAGTCAAACTCTGTGGTCGTTATAATACACAAGTTCCATTTGAACAGTGTCGTGAGGTCCTCTACCCCAACCCCAAAAGGATCCAATCCCCCTACCCCAACCCCGAAGGAAGCCCCCGGTACTCAAGGGTCCCCCGAAGCTCCCAAAGGGCCCCCAGACCCCAAAGACCCTCCCCAGACCCCAAAGGCCCTCCCCGGGCCCCGTCTTTCGTTGATTTGTGTTGTCTGAAACTTATGATTTGGGGTGTATGTGTTCCTATTTTTGACTTTTCTGAGCTAGATTTCTTAGTCTTTCATAGGTACGTGTTGTCTGAAACCTATGATTTGGGATGGCTGGGTTGCTATTTTTGACTTTTCTGAGCTAAAGTTTCTTAGCCTTTCGTTGGTGTGTGTTGTCTGAAACTTATGATTTGAGGTGTGTAATTTGTTATTTCCGACTTTTCATACCCAGATTTCTTAGTCATTGTTAGGTATGTGGTGTCTGAAATCTATGATTTGGGATGTGCGGGCTGCTATTTTTTAATTGTCTTAGCTAGGATTCTTGGCTATTAATAGGTGTGTTTTGTTAGAAAAAGAGGATTTGGGATTTGTTGTTTGCTTTTTCGAGTTTTCAGAGCTAGGATTCTTAGTCCCACATAGGTGTTTGTTGTCTGAAACTTCTAGTTTGGGATGAATAGTTGACTATTTCAGGCTTTTATGAGATATGGCTTCTTAGTATTTCGTAGGTGAATGTTGTCCGAAACTTACGATTTGGGATATTTAAATTACTATTTCGGCTTTTCTAAGCTAGATATCTTAGTCTTTCGTTGGTATGTGTTGTCTGAAACCTATGATTTGGGATGGGTGGATTGCTATTTTTGACTTTTCTGAGCTGGATTTCTTAGCCATTCATAGGTGTGTGCTGTCAGAAAATTATGATTTGGGATGGTTAATTTGCTATTTCAGGCTTTTCTGAGCTAGGTTTCTTAGCCTTTCATAGGTGTGTGTTGTCAGAAAATTATGATTTGGGATGTCTAGTTTGCTATTAGGACTTTTCAGAGCTAGGATTATTAGTCCATCACAGGTGTTTGTTGTCTGAAACTTCTTGTTTGGGATGTGTAGTTTGCTATTTCAGACTTTTATGAGCTTGGTTTCCTAGTATTTCGTAGGTGTGTGTTGTCTGAAACTTATGATTTGAGGTGCATAATTTGCTGTTTCCGACTTTTCATAGCCAGATTTCTTAGTCTCTCGTTGGTGTGTGTTGTCTGAAACCGATGATTTGGGATGGTTAGTTTGCTATTTTTGACTTTTCTGAGCTAAGGTTTCCTAGTTTTTCATAGGTGTGTGCCGTCTGAAACTTATGATTTGAGATATGTAAATCACTATTTCGGCTTTTCTAAGCTAGATTTCTTAGTCTTTCGTTGGTGTGTGTTGTCTGAAACCTATGATTTGGGATGGGTGGATTGCTATTTTTGACTTTTATGTTCTTGGTAAAAGCCTGTACGTAATTTAATGTCCAGTTTTTATAAAGGGGGGGGAATTATGTGGTATTAATGAAAATGACGCCACATCAACCGAAAACCGTCAACGAGAACTCCGATTAACCATCACCAAAGTGTCAAAATACCATCAGTGCACCAACACCCCTCGGAAAATAGGGGGGGGGGGGTAAAGGTCAACTGCGAAGATATTTAGCCTACAGAAAAAATTGCTCATTGTTCCTTTAGTAGCCATACAATTAGACTAAAAATTACGATATTTATGCACAGTTTCAACTAACTACGGCTAAGCATGTTAAAGGCGAGGTATTTTTCTTGCGAGAACACAAAAATCAGAACTCACACACGCACAAAAACTTACACACACACAAAAACTTACACACACACAAAAACTTACACACACACAAAATTTGCACACACACAAAAACTTACCCCCACACACAAAAACTCACACACACACACACAAAAAAAAACTTACACACACAAAACCTTACACACACAAAAACTTACACACACACACAAAAAAAATTACACACACACAGAAATTTACACACACACACACACAATTAGACTAAAAATTATGATATTTATGCACAGTTCAACTAACTACGGCTAAGTATCTTAAAAGGCGAGGTATTTTTCTTGCGAGAACACAAAATATCATTAAGCGGTATTAATGAAAATGACGCCACATCAACCGAAAACCGTCAACGAGAACTCCGATTAACCATCACCAAAGCGCCACAATGCCGTCAATGCTCCAACACTCTTCGGAAAATAGGGGGGTAAAGGTCCACTGCGAAGATATTTAACCTACAGAAAAAATTGCTCATTGTTCCTTTAGTAGCCACACAATTAGACTAAAAATTACGATATTTATGCACAGTTTCAACTAACTACGGCTAAGCATGTTAAAGGCGAGCCATTTTCTTGGGAGAACACAAAAATCAGAACACACACACACAAAAACTTACACACACACAAAAACTTACACACACCAAAAAAAATTACACACACACAAAAATTTACACAAACACAAAAAATTACACACATACACAAAAACTCACACACACACACAAAAAAACTTACACACACAAAAACTTACACACAAACAAAAACTTACACACACACAAAAAAAAATACACACACAAAAAATTACACACACACACACACAATTAGACAAAAAATTACGGTATTTATGCACAGTTTCAACTAACTACGGCTAAGTATCTTAAAAGGCGAGGTATTTTTCTTGCGAGAACACAAAAAATCATTAAGTGGTATTAATGAAAATGATAAAAAGTGCGCACAGAAAAAAGCAAATATAATAGTCGTTAAAATCTCCCCCCCCAAAAAAAACTCAATTTTCTGGGGGGGGGGGGAGGCATATTTTCATTGTATTTTGAATATTTTCCTTTGGAAAACACACCGAAAAGCCATATTAAGGGCTAAATTTGTAAGTTTTTCACTGACAATTCCTTTTTAGCCAAACCTTTATAATCAAGGGAACATAGTTCATTGTATTTTACATATTTTTGATTGGAAAACACACCGAAAGGTCATATTATTTGAACTTACATCAAACGTTGGAGGGCATACATTTGAAGAACTATCCATTATTTGTATATATTGTTCTATATTTCAGCCTATACTGATTTCTAAAACTTCAAAACCCTGAAATATACTGACATAACGGTTACCTATTTGCGAAAATCGTACTAGGTCACGCTATTAGAACAATAATTACCACACTATCTATCACTCACGGGGAACAGATTCAAAACAATACTTCATACATCATATAGTCAGCTCATTTAATTGAAAATTCAAGTGGATAATGCCCAATTCACAGGAGGGGGCATGAAAACTATGGTTTTTAACTACGATATGCAAGACTAGAAAGAAAAGTCTTTAGGAGTGGAGCTGCCCATCACCTCAGCCCTCGCTCTTGAAATCCCCCCACCCCCGGCCCCCCAAACTCACATTTTCCAGAGGCTTTTAAATCCCTCCCCACCAAAAAAAAAAAATTTTTAGGAACGTATCTTCATCATATTTAATTATTTTCATTGTAAAACCTGCTTACCGAAGCGCTAATGCTACCTAAGTAAAGAACTATGTGGGTACAATATGTTGTTTTTGTTTTTTTTCATCATAGCCAGGGCACTTCGTATAGAAGCAGTCATCGCAAAAACTTTGAAAAGGGCTCATTCATTGGAAATTAAACTAGATAGTGACCAATTCACAGAAGAGGGGTATGAAAACTATGGTTTTTAACCATGATATGCAAGACAAGAAAGAAAAGTCTTTAGGAGTGGGGCTGCCCCCACTCCTACTCTGACTCCTTCTATACGAAGTGCCCTGGCTATGATGAAAAAAACCAAAAACAACATATTGTACCCACATAGTTCTTTACTTAGGTAGCACTAGCGCTTCGGTAAGCAGGTTTTCCAACGAAAATAATTAAATATGATGAAGATACGTTCCTAAAAATTTTTTTTTTGGGGGGGGGGGGATTTAAAATCCTCTGGAAAATTTGAGTTTTGGGGGCAGGGGGTGGGGGGATTTCAAGAGCGACGGTTGAGGTGATGGGCAGCTCCACTCATAAAGACTTTTCTTTCTAGTCTTGCATATCGTAGTTAAAAACCATAGTTTTCATGCCCCCTCCTGTGAATTGGGCATTATCCACTTTAATTTCCAATTAAATGAGCTGACTATATGATGTATGAAGTATTGTTTTGAATCTGTTCCCCGTGAGTGATAGATAGTGAGGTAATTATTGTTCTAATAGCGTGACCTAGTGCGATTTTCGCAAATAGATAACCGTTATGTCAGTATATTTCAGGGTTTTGAAGTTTTAGAAATCAGTATAGGCTGAAATATAGAACAATATATACAAATAATAGATAGTTCTTCAAATGTATGCACTCCAACGTTTGATGTAAGTTCAAATAATATGACCTTTCGGTGTGTTTTCCAATCAAAAATATGTAAAATACAATGAACTATGTCCCCTTGATTATAAAGGTTTGGCTAAAAAGAAATTGTCAGTGAAAAACTTACAAATTTAGCCCTTAATATGGCTTTTCGGTGTGTTTTCCAAAGGAAAATATTCAAAATACAATGAAAATATGCCTCCCCCCAGAAATTTGAGTTTGGGGGAGGGGAGATTTTAACGACTGTTATATTTGCTTTTTTCTGTGCGCACTTTTTATCATTTTCATTAATACCACTTAATGATTTTTTGTGTTCTCGCAAGAAAAATACCTCGCCTTTTAAGATACTTAGCCGTAGTTAGTTGAAACTGTGCATAAATATCGTAATTTTTTGTCTAATTGTGTGTGTGTGTGTGTGTGTAAGTTTTTGTGTGTGTAAGTTTTTTTGTGTGTGTGTGTGAGTTTTTGTGTGTGTGGGTAAGTTTTTGTGTGTGTGCAAATTTTTGTGTGTGTGTAAGTTTTTGTGTGTGGGTAAGTTTTTATGAGTGTGTGTGTTCTGATTTTTGTGTTCTCGCAAGAAAAATACCTCGCCTTTTAAGATACTTAGCCGTAGTTAGTTGAAACTGTGCATAAATATCGTAATTTTTTGTCTAATTGTGTGTGTGTGTGTGTGTAAATTTTTGTGTGTGTGTAATTTTTTTTTTGTGTGTGTATGTTTTTGTGTGTTTGTAAGTTTTTGTGTGTGTGTGTTCTGATTTTTGTGTTCTCGCAAGAAAATGGCTCGCCTTTAACATGCTTAGCCGTAGTTAGTTGAAACTGTGCATAAATATCGTAATTTTTAGTCTAATTGTATGGCTACTAAAGGAACAATGAGCAATTTTTCCTGTAGGCTAAATATCTTCGCAGTTGACATTTACCCCCCCCTCCCTATTTTCCGAGGGGTGTTGGTGCACTGATGTCATTTTGACACTTTGGTGATGGTTAATCGGAGTTATCGTTGACGGTTTTCGTTTGATTTGCCGTCATTTTCATTAATACCACTTAATTCCCCCCCCCTTAATAAAAACTGGACATTAAATTACGTACAGGCTTTTACCAAGAACATAAAAGTCAAAAATAGCAATCCACCCATCCCAAATCATAGGTTTCAGACAACACACACCAACGAAAGACTAAGAAATCTAGCTTAGAAAAGCCGAAATAGTGATTTACATATCTCAAATCATAAGTTTCAGACAGCACACACCTATGAAATACTAGGAAACCTTAGCTCAGAAAAGTAAAAAATAGCAAACTAACCATCCCAAATCATCGGTTTCAGACAACACACACCAACGAGAGACTAAGAAATCTGGCTATGACAAGTCGGAAATAGCAAATTATGCACCTCAAATCATAAGTTTCAGACAACACACACCTACGAAATACTAGGAAACCTAGCTCTTAAAAGTCTGAAATAGCAAACTACTCATCCCAAACTAGAAGTTTCAGACAACAAACACCTGTGATGGACTAAGAATCCTAGCTCTGAGAAGTCCTAATAGCAAACTAGACATCCCAAATCATAATTTTCTGACAACACACACCTATGAAAGGCTAAGAAACCTACCTCAGAAAAGCCGGAAATAGCAAATTAACCAACCCAAATCATAATTTTCTGACAGCACACACCTATGAATGGCTAAGAAATCCAGCTCAGAAAAGTTAAAAATAGCAATCCACCCATCCCAAATCATAGGTTTCAGACAACACATACCAACGAAAGACTAAGATATCTAGCTTAGAAAAGCCGAAATAGTAATTTAAATATCCCAAATCGTAAGTTTCGGACAACATTCACCTACGAAATACTAAGAAGCCTACCTCATAAAAGCCTGAAATAGTCAACTATTCATCCCAAACTAGAAGTTTCAGACAACAAACACCTATGAGGGACTAAGAATCCTAGCTCTGAAAAGTCCAAAAAGCTAACTACAAATCCCAAATCATAATTTTCTGACCGCACACACCTATGAAAGGCTAAAAAACCTAGCTCAGAAAAGTCAAAAATAGCAACCCACACATCCCAAATCATAGGTTTCAGACACCATACACCTACCAATGACTAAGAAATCTGGTTAGGAAAAGTCGGAAATAGCAAATTACACACCTCAAATCATGAGTTTCAGACAACACACACCAACGAAAGGCTAAGAAACTTTAGCTCAGAAAAGTCAAAAATAGCAAACCAGCCATCCCAAATCGTAGGTTTCAGACAACACGTACCTATGAAAGACTAAGAAATCTAGCTCAGAAAAGTCAAAAATAGGAACCCATACACCCCAAATCATAAGTTTCAGACAACACACATCACCGAAAGACGGGGCCCGGGGAGGGCCTTTGGGGTCTGGGGAGGGTCTTTGGGGTCTGGGGGCCCTTTGGGAGCTTGGGGGACCTTTGAGTACTGGGGCTTCCTTCGGGGTTGGGGTAGTGGGGATTGGAACCCTTTGGGGTTGGGGTAGAGGACCTCAAAACTCTGTTTAAATGGAATTTGTGTAGTATAATGACCACAGAATTTAACCCTCAAATTCTCTTCTAAAATCTCTTAAAAAATCATCTTTTAAAATGTCTCTAACTGTATAACCGAAATAATTACCTAAAGTAATAATTTGTTCTGAAAAGATATAATAAAGCCTTAAAAAGTATTATAATGGGGGATCAGGAGCCTTTGGGGGCGCCGGGGGCCCTTTGGGAGCTTGGGGGGACCCTTGAGGACCGGGGGCTTCCTTCGGGGTTGGGGTAGGGGGATTGGATCCCTTTGGGGTTGGGGTAGAGGACCTCACGACACTGTTCAATGGAACTTGTGTATTATAACGACCACAGAGTTTGACTCTCAAATTCTCTTCTAAAATCTCTTCAAAAATCATATTTTAAAATGTCTCTATCTGTTTCGCCGAAATAATTCCCTAAAATAATAATTTGTTCTGAAAAGATATAATTAAGCCTTAAAAAGTATTATAATGGGGGCTCAGGAGTCTTTGGGGGTCCAGGGGCCCGTTGGGAGCCTGGGGGACCTTTGGGGACCGGGGGAGGGTCTTTGGGGGTTCGGGGGCCCTTTGGGAGCCTGGGGGGGCTTTTGAGGATCGGGGAGGGCCTTTGGGGGTCCGGGGGACCTTTGGGGACTGGGGGAGGGCCTTTGGGGATCTGGGGGGCCCTTGAGGGTCAAATGGTCGTTTGGGATCCCGGTGGACCTTTGGGGACCGGGGGAGGGCCTTTGGGGGCCCGGGGAGAGCCTTTAGGGGTCTGGAGGCCCTTTGGGAGCTTGGGGGGACCCTTTAGGACCGGGAGCTTCCTTCGGGGTTGAGGTAGGGGGATTGGAACCCTTTGGGGTTGGGGTAGGGGGATCGGAACCCTTTGGGGTTGGGGTAGGGGGGTCGGAGCCCTTTGGGGTTGTGGTAGAGGACCTCACAACACTGTTCAAATGGAACTTGTGTATTATAACGACCACAGAGTTTCACCATTAAATTCTTTTCTAAAATCTCTTCAAAAATCATATTTTATAATGTCTCTAACTGTTTCGTCGAAATAATTCCATAAAATAGCTAAAACGGTTTCGCCAAAATTATCCCAAAACGGAATTTCAGCATGTTCCTTTTGTTTGGAATCCCTGCGCTGGCGCATTTCAATTATTTTGAAACCGGTTTCCCGCGCTAAAACAATTCATCGCTAAGATCTAAACTTTGCCTCGGAAACGATTCTTCTGGAAGAACTCCAGACATTAATAAACTTCGCGCCGGAGACAATTCAATCAATCATGACATCATCTGTCATGTGTGATCTAAACTTTGCCTCGGAAAAATTTCTGTTCGAAATCCAAAGACATTAATTAACTTTACGTCATCTGTCACACATTAATTAACTGTTTCCCGGAAACAATTTGATTAATGATTGACAGCACAGGTGTTCCCCGGAAACTCATAACATTTGGCTTGAACAAGAACAGGAAGGAAGTGTCATTAACTTTGCCCGGAAACGATTCGGTTAATGACTCAATAATCCATGAAAGTGACAAAGTTCCTGTTTTTCAAATTCTCACTGACAAAGTCAATAAAAACAGACATAAATGTGACAAAGTTCCTGTTTTTTCATTCTCACTGACAAAATCCATAAAAACATACAAAAATGTGACAAAGTTCCTGTTTTTTCAAATTCTCACTGACAAAATACATAAAAACAGACATAAATGTGAGAAAATTCATGTTTTTTCAAATTCTCACTGACAAAACCATAAACCACGTGGTTATATGCCCATATATGGTGTGCTGACACGATCAATAGGGGCATCTCTACTATAGCTATTTGTTCAAAAAATAGTCCAAAGATCGCATAACAAGGCCTTTGGGGTAGACACTACCCCCTGAGTCTGGGGTCAAGGTTTGTTAGTTAGGCCTTTGGTTCATGTAAAGTTTTTTTTTGTAGAAGACACATTCAGGTGGAAATATGTAGTTCTAGCTCCTGTTTAAGAGTGAGAAGTGATTGAGAGCAACTAGCCCCCTTCTCCTCCCTGACATCTTCTTTTCCCTAAACGCATCCAATCTGAATTGAAAATTCTATTTTGTTCATAATAGTCCAAAGAACATATAACGGTGTCTTAAAGATGGGCATAACCTCCCAAAGCCTAGGGGCAAGGGTTGTAAGTTATGCCCTGGGGTATATAAGTTATTTACAGAATGGATGGTCGTATATGCTTCAAATTGGATGGGCCTTATTTGATTGGAAATTGGATCTTCTAGTGCCTTTTTAATAGCCAAAAATGAAAGGAGGGCAACTATTCCCTCTCTAAGCCTATCATTCCCCAAAACATATCTGATCAAAATCTTAAGAGAGCTATTTTATTCAGTATTGTTGAAAGATCCAGTAATTATGTCTTTGGGGCTGTTAATCCCTCCACAGTACTCAGGGCAATTCGTTATTATTTAAGTATAGTCTATGTTATTGAGGAAGTTTGCATTTTGAACTTTACTTTCCAAAAAGACGGAGAACATTCAGGTGAGCCTTTCAGAAAAAAAAATAAATAAATAAAAAACAAGTTTTTCAACTTAAAGTAAGGAGCAACATTAACACTTAAAACGACAGAAAATATTATATGAGGGGGTTTGCCCCCTCGTCAATACCTCGCTCTTTACCACAGTTCATATATTATCCAGTATGATCATTCTCTATCTCACCCATTATAAAAACCCGGACCGGGGTGTGAGTGCTCCGGAGAACGTTTTGGCAGATATAAACATGTTAGACATGCTAGGCATGTTAGTATGTTTCGGACTGTTTCCATCAAAGTGCATTGAAACAAACGGAAATAAAGCTAATGCAGAAACAAGCTAGACAAGCGAGACAAGCTAATGCAGAAATAAGTGGGAGGAGCTTTTTGTTCACGAAGAGCAGAAATGACCTGCGATAAGCTTACTGGTATATTCTGTCTACTGTGCTCTTTACGCAAAAGTTTGAATTTTGTTCCAACTCCTTAAGAATGACCCCTGAAGGGTTTAATCAGAATAAATAGCTCTTTTGAAAGTACTAAAAAAAACTTTAGCGATAAGAGCGAGGTATTGACGAGAGGGTGAACCCCCTCTTATACGTAATATTTCTGTTTGTTTTAAGTATTTAAGTTGCTCCTTACTTTCAGTTGAAAAAACTTTTTTTTAATTTCGTTTCTGATCGTTTTTTGAATAATGCTGGGAAATCCGGCGCCTCCTTCATGAAAAATTCGCGTCCCCATAAAAAATTCCTCCATGGAAAAAAATCCATGATCCTCCCACGTAACCTTCTCCCCCGACCCGCCCAACCGGAAAAAAAACGAGAGCGTCTGTATACTTCCCAATAACCAATACTTTATGTAAACAATGGGCAAAGTTCACAACTTGCAGCCTCAAAGTTCCTCAAAGACATAGTTATTAAATTTTTCGATTATGCTGAACAAAATGGCTATCTTAAAACTTTGATCGGGTGACTTTGGGAAAAAATATGAGCGTGGGAGGGGGTCTAGTTGTCCTCCAATTTTTTGTCACTTAAAAAGGGAACTAGGACTTTTAATTTTCGTTCGAATGAGCCCTCTCGCGATATTCTATGACCACTGGGTCGATACGAACATACATGGGAAGGAAAAAAAAAGAAAAAATAAACACGCATCCGTGATTCTGGCAAAAAAACGAAATACCACATTTTTTCAGATTGGAGCTTGAATAGACTTCTACAGAAGATAGAACCTCTACAGTAGGGTTCTCTGATACGCTGAATCTGATGATGTGATTTTTATTAAGGTTCTATGACCTTTAGGGGGTTTTTCCCCTTTTTTCAAAAATAAGGTAAATATTCTCAGGCTCATTATTTTTGATGAGTAAGACTAAACTTGATGAAACTTATATATTTGGAGTCAGCATAATAAGCCAATTCTTTTGATGTTTCTATTGGTATCAAAATTCCGTTTTTTAGAGTTTCGGTTACTATTGAGCCGGGTCGCTCCTTACTTACGTTACCACGAACCGTTTGAAATGTTGAGTAGGATGTTGAACAAAATCAGAACACGTTGGATATTACACGCCTGCCCCCCCCCCCTGGCTAAATGACGGTGTCACATATTTGTATTAATTTAAAAAACTTTCCACAGAATAAGTTTTTAAAGAAAAGTAAAGAGCTCTATTAAGCCAAAAATGGGCAGAAATAAAGTCAAATAATCTTCCAAGCGTAAAACTACCACAACCCACTATTAATAATTAAATGAAACTCGAAACGAACAGAAATTATAATAAATAGCCGAGTCAAACTCAAAACGAGCAAAAATTAACATTGCTAGGGCTGACAACCCCCATGCCTTCTCAAGATCAGAACATAACTTAGGCTTTACTGAAAAAAAAATGACCGTAGATTGTCAGTTTAATATACATGTGCTAATATTTACTCCTTAAAATAAAAAATGGGTAAAAAAGTAAGTAAAAAAGTTTTTTTTATCTATTTAAGTAAAAAAAAGGGAAAATATTCATAAATATTTTGATTTCAACAAAGCGAAAATTATGTTCGGATCTTCGGAAGGCATGGGAGCTATCGGCCCCAATGGTGTTAATTTTTGCTTCTTTTAAGTTTGATTTGGCTATATATTCTAACTTACACTCATTTTGATCTACATTTATTTACTCATAGCCGTTTGTGGTCTCTTTACACTTGGACGATTATTTGTCTTTCTTTTTGCTCATTTTTGGCTCAATGCATCTCTTTACTTTTCTTTGAAAAGCTTGTTAAGTGGAAAAAGTTTTTTTTAGATGAATTTCTGTTCGTTTTTTTATTGACATGGTCATTTTCATGGAAAAAAAAAATATTTTATATCTTTTCGGTTTTTTTTTATATATGAATCCATAGTTTGGCAAAATTGTGGGGGTTTGACATGCCCAATATTCCTAAAGACATAGTTGCTGCACCGTTCTCCTATGCTGAACAAAATAGTTGTCTCAAAAATTTGACTAGATGTGTTTGGGAAATGAATTGGCTTGAGAGACGGGCTGATTTCCCTCCAATCTCTTTTTACTCTTAGAAAGAATTCTAGAACTTTTAATTTTGAATCGAATTAGCTTCTTTAAATGTTTCAATGATATTTCTAGTTACTGTAGAGGGGTACTGCCTATGATATTGCTTATATGTCCTTTTGGAAACATGCATGCATACATTTTTTTCGTTTAGTTGGAACGCCCCCTAAACACTTCCTAGAAGTTTCACCTTAATACTCTAAGCGTCATTAAGTTATAGTAACTGTAGTTGTAGTATTAAAAGTATACACATAGTGCTTTCTGGCTAGTTCACAATCCCCCGCAACTTACTCTTAAAGATCTAATTTAATAATATAAATTGTTCTTGAGATATTGCTTTCTCACCTTTTTGATATTTCACATGCTAATAGTTTTTTTTTTTATTTAGTTCAACGTCCGCCTAAATATTTTTTATATTTGATTACTGAAGACATTGTTATATTCTCTTTGGACTATTAGCTAAAAAATGGCTGTCTCACAATTTTGATCGAATGTGTTTGGGGAAAAGAGGATATCAAGGAGGGGGGGCGGGGGCTATTTTAGCTCCTTTACGCTTGACTCTTAAAATGAAACTAGAAGTATGCATTTCCAATCAAATGAGCCTTTCTAAAGTTCATAAGACCACCTCTTCATAAAAACCGTACACCCCCCCCCCCCGGGGGCATAACTTAAAGCCCTTATCCCCATACTTTGGGGTGTTGTGTCAACCCCAAAGGCCGTATTATGAGATGATTGGACTATTTTTGAATAAATGGCTATGTTAAAATTTCTATCGGATGCATTTGGTGAAAATATGACGCGGGAGGGAGGGGGGTATAGCTGCCCTCCGATAAATTTGACTCTTAAAAATGTCTCTTCAACTTCCGATTTCCAATCCAATGAGCCTCCTCCGAAGTTTACACGACCACCGTTTCCATAAAAACCAAATGCCCTCGGGGCGCACCTTACCACCCTTGCCCTGAGGACCGTGAGGGGGCTCTCATCCTCAAATACATAATTTCTGGACTTTTAAACTACGTCAAACAAATAACTATAATAGAAGCTATCTTATACTCGTGACGGGACTCCTAATATGGGCATAGAGTCCCTAGGGGAAATGGATTTCTGAGAAATTGATTGCGTAATCGATTGGGAATTTGGAACACCTGTGCTGTCAGTCATTAATCAAATTGTTTCCGGAAGTTTATTAATATCTTTGGAGTTCGACCAGAATTGTTACCGGGGCAAGGTTTAGATCCCACGTGACAGATGATGTCATGGTTGATTGATTTCATACGAATTGGGAATTAATTTGTTATTTCTATAGGAAATTATTGATTCAAGAAAGGGGACTTATTTTGTTGTTTCTAAAGAGATTTTTTTTCGAGTGAATGTCTATTATTGTCTTTGGAGTTCTACCAAGAGAATTGTTTCCGGGCGAATGTTTTGATCTTAGCGATGAAGTGATTAGCGCGCGAAAGGGTTTCCCAGTAATTTCAAATATGAAAGCACAGAGATGTCAAAAACAAAAGGAACTCACTGAAATTACGTTTAGGGATTATTTGGGCGAAACCGTTTTAGACATTTTACGGAATTATTTCGGCGAAACAGTTAGAGACATTTTAAAAGATGATTTTAGGAAAGGTTTTAGAAGAGGTTTTGAGTATGGTCGTTATAGTAAACAAGTTGTATTTGAACAGTGTCGTGAGGTCCCATACCCCAACCCCAAAGGCCCCGATCACCCTACCCCAACCCAAAGGGCTCCGATCCCCAAACCCCAATCCCGAAAGAAGGCCCGCGTCCCCAAAAGGCGCCCCCGGGCTGCCAAAGAGTCCCCTGGGTCCCTCAAAGGGCCCTCGGCCCCCAAAGGCCCCCTGAGCCCCACATTTTTTAATACTTTTTTAAGGCTTTACTATATCTTTTCAGAACAATTTCTTTTCTTAATGTCCCTTCTAAACCCATTTTACAACTTGAAGTACCCATCCATTTCACACACAACTTTACTTTACAGCTTTTCGGATACCTCAACACCATGAAATACCTTTCAAAAGGCATTTTAGGGCAATTTTTTTTCTTAATCTCCCTTCTAAACCCATTTTACAAGTTGAAGAACCCATCCTTTTCACCCATAACTTTACACTGCAGCTATTTGTATACCTCAACACCAAGAAATACTTTTCAAATGGCACTTCAGAGCAATTTTTTCTCAATGTCCCTTCTAAACCCATTTTCCAAGTTGAAGTACTCATCATTTTCAACCACAACTATACTTTACAGCTTTTTGGATACCTCAACACCAAGAAATACCTTTCAAAGGCATTTCAGAGCAAGTTCCTTTCTTAATGTCCCTTCTAAACCCATTTTCCAACTTGAAGCATCCATCCTTTTCATCCAGAACTATACTTTACAGCTTTTTTGGATACCTCAACACCAAGAAATACTTTTCAAAAGGCATTTCAGAGCAAGTTCGTTTGTTAATGTCCCTTCTAAAACCATTTTACAAGTTGAAGTACCCATCCTTTTCACCCCACAACTATACTTTACAGCTTTTTGGACACCTTAACACCAAGAAATATCTTTCAAAAGCCATTTCAGAGCAAGTTCCTTTCTTAATGTCCCTTCTAAACCCATTTTCCAACTTAAAGTACCCATCCTTTTCACCCACAGCTTTACTTTACAGCTTTTTGGATACCTCAACACCATGAAATACTTTTCAAAAGGCACTTCAGAGCAAGTTCCTTTCTTAATGTCACTCCTAAACCCATTTTACAAGTTGAAGTACCCATCCTTTTCACCCACAACTTTACTTTACAGCTTTCTGGATACCTCAACATCAAGAAATACTTTTCAAAGACATTTCAGAGCAAGTTCCTCTCTTAATGTCCCTCCTAAACCCATTTTCCAACTTGAAGTACCCATCCTTTTCACCCACAACTTTACTTTACAACTTCTTGGATACCTCAACACCAAGAAATACCTTTCAAAAGACATTTCAGAGCAAGTTCCTTTCTTAATGTCCCTTCTAAACCCATTTTAAAAGTTGAAGTACCCATCCATTTCACCCACAACTTTACTTTACAGCTTTTTGGATACCTCAACACCAAGAAATATTTTTCAAATGGCACTTCAGAGCAAGTTCCTTTCTTAATGTCCCTCGTAAACCCATTTTCCAACTTGAAGCACCATCTTTTTCACCCACAACTTTACTTTACACCTTTTTGGATACCTCAAAACCAAGATATACTTTTCAAAAGGCATTTCAGAGCAAGTTCCTTTCTTAATGTCCCTCCTAAACCCATTTTCCAACTTGAAGCACCATCCTTTTCACCCACAACTTTACTTTACACCTCTTTGGATACCTCACCACCAAGAAATACCTTTCAAAAGGCATTTCAGAGCAATTTCCTTTCTTAATGTCCCTTCTAAACCCATTTTCCAACTTGAAGCATCCATCCTTTTCACCTTAAAGTTGTAGTTTAGTTAAGTTTTAGCTAAGAGTTTCGAGTTTTAGCTTAGAGTCTTACCTTTGAGTTTTTGTTAGAGTTCTAGTTTAGTTTAGTTTTAGTTAAGAGTTTCTTAGAGTTTTACTTAAAGTTTTAGTTTGGTTAAGTTTTAGTTAAGAGTTTCGAGTTTTAGCTTAGAGTCTTAGCTTAGAGTTTTTTTTGTTAGAGTTCTAGTTTAGTTTAATTTTAGTTAAGAGTTTGATGTTTTACCTTTGAGTTTCAGTTAGAGTTCTAGTTTAGTTTTCGTTAAGAGTTTGGTGTTTTACCTTAGAGTCATAGCTTAGAGTTTTAGTTAGAGTTCTAGTTTAGTTTAGTTTTAGTTAAGAGTTTAGAATTTTATTTTATAGTCATAGCTTAAAGTTTTTGTTACAGTTCTAGTTTATTTTAGTTTCGGCTAAGAGTTTAGAGTTTTAGCTTATAGTCTTAGATTAGAGTTTTTATTTAAGTTCTAGTTTAGTTTATTTTAAGTTAATAGTTTAGAGTTTTAGCTTATAGTCTTAGCTTATAGTTGTTGTTAGAGTTGAAGTTTAGTTTAGTAATAGTTAAGAGTTTAGAGTTTTAGCTTAGAGTTTTTGTTAGAGTTCTAGTTTAGTTTAGATATAGTTAAGAGTTTGGAGTTTTACCTTAGAGACTTAGCTTAGAGTTCTAGTTTAGTTTAGTTTTAGTTAAGCGTTTACAGTTTTTCAGCTGAGAGTCATAGCCTAGAGTTTTTGTTATAGGTCTTGTTTATTTTAGTTTTAGTTAAGAGTTTAGAGTTTCAGATTATAGTCTTAGCTTAGAGTTTTTGTTAGAGTTCTAGCTTAGTTTAGTTCTAGTTAAGAGTTTAGAGTTTTTAGCTTAGAGTCTTAGCTAAGAGTTTTTGTTGAAGTTCTAGTTTAGTTTAGTTTTAGTTAAGAGTTTAGAGTTTTAGCTTAGAGTCATAGCTTAGAGTTTTTGTTAAAGTTGAAGTTTAGTTTAGTTTTAGTTAAGAGTTTAGAGTCTTAGCTTAGAGTTTTTGTTGAAGTTCTAGTTTAGTTTAGTTTTAGTTAATAGTTAAGAGTTTAGAGTTTTAGCTTAGAGTCTTAGCTTAGAGTTTTTTTGTTAGAGTTTAGTTTAGTTTAATTTTAGTTAAGAGTTTGATTTTTTACCTTTGAGTTTCAGTTAGAGTTCTAGTTTAGTTTAGTTTTAGTTAAGACTTTGGATTTTTACCTTAGAGTCCTATCTTGGAGTTTTTGTTTGAGTTCTTGTTTAGTTTAGTTTTATTTAAGAATGTGGTGTTTTAGAATTTACAGTTTTATTCTCAGTTATCGTTTAGTTTATTTTTCGTTAAGAGTTTATATTTTTATCTTAAAGTCTTAGCTTTGAGTTTTTGTTATAGTTACTCACTAGTTTAGATTCACTTACGAGTTTAGAGTTTTTACTTGATAGACATATCTTAGAGTTTTGTTTTAGTTCTAGTTTAGTTTTATATTAGATTATGTTGTTTTAGATCAGAGTCTTAGCTTAGAGGTGAAGTTAAAGTTTTAGTTTATTTTCTTAATAGTTAAAATTTTATATTTTTATCCTATAGTCTTAGATCTGAGTTTTTGTTAGAGTTCTAGTTTAGTTTACATACAGTTAAGAGTTTGGAGTTTTACCTTAGAGACTTAGCTTAGAGTTTTAGTTTAGTTTAGTTTTAGTTAAGAGTTCAGAGTTTTTTAGCTTAGAGTTTTTTTTTTTTGTTAGAGTTCTAGTTTATTTTAATTTTAGTTAAGAGTTTTATTTTTTACCTTTTAGTTTAAGTTAGATTTCTAGTTTAGTTTTGTAATATTTAATAGTTTAGAGTTTTAAATTAGAGTCTTAGCTTAGAGTTTTAGTTAGAGTTGAAGTCTAGTTTTAGTTAAGAGTTTAGAGTCTTAGCTTAGAGTTTTAGTTTAGTTTAGTTTTAGTTAAGAGTTTGGTGTTTTATCTTGGAGTCTTAGCTTAGAGTTTTTGTTAGAGTTCTAGTTTAGTTTTAGTTAAGAGTTTAGAGTTTTTAGCTTAGAATCTTACCTTTGAGTTTCAGTTAGAGTTCTAGTTTAGTTTAGTTTTAGTTAAGAGTTTAGAGTTTTACCACAGAGTCTTAGCTTAGAGTTTTAGTTAGAGTTCTAGTTTAGTTTAGTTACAGTTAAGAGTTTAGAGTTTTAGCTTAGAGTCATAGCTTAGAGTTTTACTTAAAGTTGTAGTTTAGTTAAGTTTTAGTTAAGAGTTTCGAGTTTTAGCTTAGAGTCTTAGCTTAGAGTTTTTGTTAGAGTTCTAGTTTAGTTTAGTTTTAGTTAAGAGTTTAGAGTTTTACCTTAGAGTCTTAGCTTAGAGTTTTAGTTAGAATTCTAGTTTATTTTAGTTATATTTAAGAATTTAGAGTTTTAGCTTAGAGTTTTAGTTAAAGTTATAGTTTAGTAAAGTTATAGTTAAGAGTTTAGAGATTTACCTTAGAGTCATAGCTTAGAGTTTTAGTTAGAGTTCTAGTTCAGTTTAGTTTTAGTTAAGAGTTTAGAGTTTTAGCTTAGAGTCTTAGCTTATAGTTTTCTGTTAGAGTTCTAGTTTAGTTTACTTATAGTTAAGAGTCTCGAGTTTTTAGCTTAAAGTCTTAGCTTAGAGTTTCTGTTAGAGTTCTAGTTTAGTTTACTTCTAGTTAAGAGTTTAGAGTTTTAGCTTAGAGTCTTAGCTCATAGTTTGTGTTAGTGTTCTAGTTTAGTTTAGTAATAGTTAAGAGTTTAGAGTTTTAGCTTAGAGCCTTAGCTTAGAGTTTTTGTTAGAGTTATAGTTTAGTTTAGTTATAGTTAAGAGTTTGGTGTTTTACCTTAGAGACATAGCTTAGAGTTTTAGTTTAGTTTAGTTTTAGTTAAGAGTTTAGAGTTTTAGCTTAGAGTCTTAGCTTAGAGTTTTTGTTAGAGTTCTAGTTTAGTTATAGTTAAGAGTTTGGTGTTTTACCTTAGAGACATAGCTTAGAGTTTTAGTTTAGAGTTTTAGCTTAGACTTAGAGTTTTAATTAGAGTTCTAGTTTAGTTTAGTTTTAGTTAAGAGTTTAGAGTTTTAGCTTAGAGTCTTAGCTTAGAGTTTTTGTTAGATTTCTAGTTTAGTTTAGTTTTAGTTAAGAGTTTAGAGTTTTAGCTTAGAGTCTTAGCTTAGAGTTTTTGTTAGAGTTCTAGTTTAGTTTAGTTATAGTTAAGAGTTTGGAGTTTTACCTTAGAGACTTAGCTTAGATTTTTAGTTTAGTTTAGTTACAGTTAAGAATTTAGAGTTTTAGCTTATAGTCATATATTAGAGTTTTACTTATAGTTTTAGTTTTTTTAAGTTTTAGTTAAGAGTTTAGAGTTTTAGCTGAGTCTTATCTTAGAGTTTTTGTTAGAGTTCTAGTTTAGTTTAGTTTTAGTTAAGAGTTTAGAGTTTTACCTTCGAGTCTTAGCTTAGACTTTTTGTTAGATTTCTAGTTTAGTTTAATTTTAGTTATGAATTTGATGTTTTACCTTTGAGTTTCAGCTAGAGTTCTAGTTTAGTTTACTTTTAGTTAAGAGTTTAGTGTTTTACCTTAGAGTCTTAGCTTAGAGTTTTAGTTAGAGTTCTAGTTTAGTTTAGTTATAGTTAAGAATTTAGAAAAAATGTGGGGCTCGGGGGGCCTTTGGGGGCCCAGGGCCCTTTGGGGGACCCTTTGGGAGCCCGGGGGAACCTTTGGGGACCGGGGGCTTCCTTCGGGGTTGGGGTATGGGGATCGGAGCCCTTTGGGTCGGGGTAGGGGGATCGGGGCCCTTTGGGGTTGGGGTATGGGACCTCACGACACTGTTCAAATACAACTTGTTTACTATAACGACCATACTCAAAACCTCTTCTAAAACCTTTTCTAAAATCATCTTTCAAAATGTCTCTAACTGTTTCGCCGAAATAATTCCCTAAAATGTCTAAAACGGTTTCGCCCAAATAATCCCTAAACGTAATTTCAGTGAGTTTCTTTTGTTTTTGACATCTCTGTGCTTTAATATTTGAAATTACTGGGGAACCCTTTCGCACGCTAATCACTTCATTGCTAGGATCAAAACATTCACCCGGAAACAATTCTCTTGGTAGAACTCCAAAGACATTAATAGACATTCGCTCGGAAACAATTCTCTTTGGAAACAACAAATTAATTCCCCTTTCGTGAATCAATAATTCTCCTTAGAAACAACAAATTAATTCCCCTTTCGTGTGAAATCAATCAACCATGACATCATCTGTCACGTGTGATCCAAACTTTGCCCCGGAAACAATTCTGGTCGAACTCCAAAGATATTAATAAACTTCCGGAAACAATTTGATTAATGACTGACAGCACATGTGTTCCAAATTCCCAATCGATTACGCAATCAATTTCTCAGAAATCCATTTCCCCTAGGGACTCTATGCCCATATTAGGAGTCCCGTCACGAGTATTTGATACCCTTCTACTAACTTTCTCGAAATTGACTGGAAGTGTTTAGGGAAATGATGGGCGTGGGAGGAAGGTTGGTTGCCCTCCAATCACTTTTGACTATTAAAGAAGGCACTAGCCCTTTCAATTACCAACAGACTGATCCCTTTTAAAAGTTTTTACGTCTACAAATGACCATCTTAAAATTTCTATCAGATGCGTTTCTGGAAAATGCGACGTGTGTGTGGGGGAGGCTAATTGCCTTCTGATCACTTTGACTCTTGAACAGAGCACTATAACTTCTGATTACCAATCCAATGAGCCCTCTTTGAAGTTTATACAACCATTTTTTGAAAACCTTATATGCCCCCAGGGCGTAACTTACAATCCTTGACAAGAGGGCTATATGGGGGGGGGAGTTACCCTCAAAGACATAATTTATGGACCTTTCAACTACACTGAACGAAATGGCTATCTAAAAAATTATGATTGAATGTGTTTGGGGAAATGATTGGTGTTGGGGGGGGGGGGCTGGATGACCTCCATTCATTTTGATTGTTTAAAAGGCCAGTAGAACTTCTGATTACCAATCAAAAGAGCCCCCTCATATAAAAAAAACCTTATATCCCCACACGGCATAACTTACAACCCTTGCTCTGAGGGTTGCGGAGGGGGGGGGGGGTGTCATTCTCAAAGTCATGATTTCCGGACTATAAAACTACACTTAACAAAATCGCTATCTCAAAATTTTGATTGGATGTGTTTGGGGAAGTGATTGACGTGGGGGAGGGGAGCAGGCTGCCCTCCATGAACTCTTTTGAAGTTCCTATGACATTTCTTTCTATGAGAAGTGCCCTGGTCTAAAAAAAAACAATATATTGTGCCCACATTGCTCTTTACTTAGGCAGCGCTATCGCGCTGCCCATGATATTTTGTGTTGAGATTTCAATTATACAGCAGTGGAAGTGCTGATTAGACCAGGTAAGCCCCGCCCCTAAAATTGAGTCTATGGGCGTCCATGACTACAGTTACTTTAATTTACGACGCTAAGGGTATTAAGGTGAAACTTTTAGGGATCGATTAGGGGGAGTTTTACTTAAACAAAAAAACTATGCGTTTAGGTTTTCGCCACTCTACAATAGTATTAAATCAAAATCAAGCCTGAATGAAATCAAAACAATCCATGAGCACGTGAATTTTCGTAAATGTGACAAAGAAATATTTCAAAAGCGGCTAATATTATTAAGTTAGAGCTTTAAGGGTGAGTTGTGTTGGATTTTTAACTAACTAGAAGGCACTATGTTTATACTTTTAATACTGCCACTACAGTTACTTTAATTTACGGCGCTAAGGGTATTAAGGTGAAACTTTTAGGGATCGATTAGTGGGAGTTTCACTTAAACAAAAAAACTATGCGTTTAGGTTTTCAAAAGGCTTTAAAAAGCATTATCATAGGCAGCGCCACTCTACAATAGCTAGAAACTTCATTGAAACTTTTAAAGGAGCTAATGCAATTCAAATTAAAAATTCTAGTGCTCCTTTTAAGAGTAAAAAGAGATTAGAGGGCAGCCAGCCCTTCTCCCAAACCTAGTCATTTTCCAAACACATCCAGTCAAAATTTTGAGACAGCGATTTTGTGCAGTATATTAGACTGATCCAGCAACTATGTCTCTAGGGATATTGAGTATGTCAATCCTCCACAATTATGCAATTGACCCATTATGCCTCAAAACTATATGTTGCTTTTTTTTAGTTAAATTAGGGTTTATTCATCAACCAAATATAACAAAACCCAGAAGCTAAGCTAGTACAGGAGATCACTACCCCAACTAGGCCTAAAAACAACAAAAAAGAACTATCATATAAAAATCACTAATAAGCGACTATACCACACCTACTCGTTACCAACACATCAATTCTCAGCATTCAACCTGTTTGACTTTGTCCTTCTCTATCCATCAACCAAACACAAAAGTCCAAAAAAAGAATTTACAAATAAAAGGCAAAAGAAACCGGAGACTCACTCACCCCCATATACCCTATAACATTGTTCTTTTAACAAACTTCTAAATTCAGAGACATTGGTCACCTTCTTGATCTCATCTGGCAGACTATTCCAAGCACGAGGGCTAACATGGCGGATATAAAACATTGACCTAGTTGTCACCGGCTTAGGTGATATAAGTTCATTCGAATGTCTTAAACTATAAGAATGTACACTAGAAACAGGCATAAAAAAAAATCTTGGAAGTAAATTGATAGCATTTTACACAAAAAGAGCATTATAAAACTTAATCAATCCGAAAAATGGAACAATATATAGTTCAGCATACCTTGCTCTAACCGAGGAACGCTTATCATCTCCAGTAAGTACTCTTACAGCTTTATTCTGTAATACTCTAATCTGAGATAGATGATCCATAAACGTTGAAGACCAAACCAATATACAATAAATCAAACACGGATGAATAAGAGAGAAATAAAGCATTCTGAGAACCGGTCGTGGGAAAGTACGCTTTAGCTTCCTTATAATTCCCAAATTTCGAGCAAACTTATTTGCAATTTGATTAATATAGTCTTTGAAACTCAAGCACTCATCGACTACTCACTTCAAGAAACTTCAATGCTCTAAAACGTTCTATAGCCTTCCCATCAAGTTCTAGTTTCTCAATCCAGGGGTAATAATTTACGCTTTTCCCGTAAATCACAAAATGACTTTTCTTATGGTTTAATTTAAGTTTATTAACTCTCATACATTTTTCTATTTGTTCCATTCTCTTTTTCAGAACTAATAGAAGTTCACTTTCCGTCCTCGCAGCAACTGTAAAATGTGTATCGTCAGCAACACTAGAAATTATAGTTCTGGGTCCGCGATCCTCTTTATCCGAAATCGTTATATCTTCAATGCGCCGATACATATCATTGATATAAATCAAAAATAAAAGAGGTCCCAAAACTGACCCTTGAGGAACGCCAGCCTTCACTTTCTGTGGGCTAGAGGTCTCGCTTTCAATTTGCACAATCTGCATACGTTCACTCAGGAAGGATCTAATAAGATCCAAAAATTTTCCACGGATACCACAATTATCTAACTTCTTAACTAAAATTTCATAATCAACACAATCAAATGCTTTCATTATGTCAAGGAAAACGGATGCCACTTTAAGACCACGATCTAAATGATCATTCACAAATGTCGTCAAGAAGATCACTGCTTGCTCAGTTGACATTCCTTTCCTAAATCCGAACTGGCTAGACCGAAAAAAAGACTTAGATTCTAGGAAATTAATCATTCTTACATTTATCAGTCTCTATTATTCTAGAAATAACAGGAAGAAGGGAAATAGGCCTATAATTACCTAAATTCCAACTATCACCCATTTTAAAAAGCGGTTTCACTTTCGCAATCGTCAGACAATCAGGGAAAATACCTGACTTAAAACACTCATTTATTAGCATTACCATCTGACAAGAAACAATAGGATGAATAGCACGGAAAACTTTCACAGTCATGAGATCCGATCCCGCTGCACTGTTTTTCACATTTTTAACCATTTCACACAACTCGCTTAATTTAACCGGCTTTAAATAAGCAGACACTTCGCTCTTATCAGGCAGGAATTGTGTAAAATCGCCATCTTCAGCCAGGACTGGGATACTGGATCCTACATTATGGCCCACATTAGAGAAATGCTCACAGACTGAATTGCAATTCACACTATTCGGAAGCTCCGAGGGAGGCCGACTAGGGTTCATTACAGACTTGATAAGATTCCAAGTCTTGCCTGGAATTCCCTCTGCTTCTTGAAACTTGAAAGCAAAATAATCCGCTTTAGCTTTCCGAAGGAGACAGTTTAGCATGTTATTATATGCTTTATAATCATCCTTAGTAGTTGTCCCTTTATTTTGGATCAAATCCTTATATAAATGGTTTCGCCTTCTCATACTTAAGAGTAGACTCTTAGTAATCCATGGTTTCTTTGCTGATTGATATCTGTAAGCTTTTTTAGAATTAACACACTTCTAAAGTAAACCTGTTTATGTGCCGTACCATTTATCAAATTTCCGATTGATATCATATTCCTTGTAAAAAATTGAATTCAGTCTTATCAACTTCCAGTTTAAAACGGGCAACAACCTCAGAATCAATAATAGGCCTAATGACGTTACAACTATGTCCCTTATTCGACTGTAGGACTTGCGGCACTGTTATCATTACTCCAAAATGATCTGAAACACTATTTACCACAACAGCAGGTGACTTATATTCAGTATTCACAAATATGTTATCCAATATTGACGCAGAATTCTCAGTAACTCTTGTACAGATGTTTATAGTAGGCTTAAGCCCGTAGCTAAGCATCATATCCAGAAACTCCTTGACTCTCTGACTAGAATGTAGACTTTTCAAATCGATGTTTAAGTCACCACACACAAAACACGGCTGTCTTGTTCCACTCAACAGGTCCAGTTGCTCTTTTAACATGCTCAGAAATTCTACGAGACTACTAGATGGAGGTGTTGGTGCAATTCCCTGTTTTTTAAAACCAGTTGGTAATTAGGAACATCTAATAGAGATGACGTATGAGGCTTCAACCATGTCTCAGTCAGGGCTAAAACCTGTAAACCTTGAGTCTGCAGAACTTCCTCCAGGTACTGAAATGAAGTACTAATGCCTTGGTAATTTAAATGAAAAACCAAAAAGTCACTCGGGTCATAATCATTATTCAAATCCTGAAGGAACTTACAACGGGCTTTCAAATAATCCGGACTATCAAATTCACTATGGAGCACCCCACCCCCAATATATTCAATCCTGAGTGAATCATTCTCAAGTCCCTTCAAAAGCCGTTCTGGCTAAGTGGACGCGCGCTGGGCTGAGAATCCGTGAATTCGGGTTCGATCCCTGGTGTGGTCAGTTTCTTAGTTTGGGACGCGGGTCAGTGGTGTGCCCTGTAAGCTTAGCCAGAGTCAACCCAGCTCTAAATGGGTACCTGGAGAAATCTGGGGAAGGTAAAACAGGAAGGGTTTGCGAAAGCATAGGTTGGCTGGCCCCCAGCCCCCCATTGCACTTCCTGGCTGAAGGGCCACGAAACGGAGATCAGCACCGCCGGTTTGGACCTTAAGGGTCTAGTGCCGCATCCTTTAGCTTTTACTCCTTTTACCCTTCAACCTATTCCACTCTAAATTAACCATTAAATCATTGTATGACGGATATGAGAAGGAAAAGGTTCTGTTAACTTACACTTATCATTTTTATCATTCGCCGAGTTGGTATCATCGCTTCCACGCTTCAAACCTAAACAAAAAAAAGAAACATTAATTATCTTCATAAAATCCAAAACACACTACTACTGTTCCCAGGCCTAGTATCATTGAAGCCAAGACCAATTCATCAGAACTCGAAACACAATCGGTACGCTCCACACCGCATAACAAATTATACACTATTATTGCTTTTTTATCTTTATATTTTCTTCTATCCGCAACATCCTTTTCAAAAGAAAAAAGAAAAACATGAGACGACATTACTTCATATCTCAAAAAAAAACAAAAAAAAAACAGAATAATAACTCCAAATAACCCAAAACTTATATTAAACTAAAATAATTAAGATAAAGCTTAGCATTGGGATAGACACAATACTAGGATTTATCGGCACAGACAATTCAGGAATTACGTCATTCACGGAGAAAGAAACACGCAGGCCGTTTGGCCGATCAAAACAAAGGAGAGGTGGAACCGGTTTTGTTACCAGTGCTTGAATACCACAATCAGCGAGCTTTAACCTTTTTTAAATCAGCCATTTTCTAACATCTCTCACTGCTGTCGGAGCATCATCACTAAGATAAACATCTTTATGACTGCAAACAGTCTTTCCTTTCAGTGTCTTACTCTGTTTCAAAATCTTTTTTTTTTCTTCTTTAGACCGAACATTAACTTTAAAATATCTACGCTCTTTTTTCACTTCTGTAACAGCAAATTCTGGGGTCTCGTTTACACCTAGTCCTTCTTAACAAACAGTTTTCAAAATCGCTTTAGCTTCCTCTTTATCATCGCAAGGTACATTCCAAACTACTATATTTTTCTCATTCATTCTTTACTTGCAATGCATTAACCGATTCTTCAACTGATTATTTTCTTCACGGAGAAATGTTGACTCGGATGTAACAATACTAATCTGTGATTTTACATTTATCATTTCTCTCTCAGTAGCCACAAGATGGGTCTAGATTGCCGAAAACTGTTGCGATCGGCCAGATAGAGCTTCCTGTAGCGATTTGACCCTGGTTTCCAGAGATTTGAACTGGTCCGTGATACCGTCAAGCTTTTTTCCATTGTTTTTCACTATAGTTAGAATTTCAGGAAAGCTCCAGGCCAGCGTCAAAATTGACAAAGTCTCTCCATCCTTAGGTGAAGATGACGAATAATCATTTTGATCCTCTTCAAATGAGACTTCTTTGCGGTTTATTTTATTTCGTCCCGTGAATAAGCAGTAAGAAAAAAAGGACAGATAAGTAAGTTTTACCTCAGCCGGCAACGATTTTTTATCCACGATGTTGCTAGCGTGCAGTGATTTTAGCCGTTAGGCACGGCAAACACCTTTTCCAATGACGGTAGTCAATAGGCTCTGCTTGTAATGACTAAAATCCTTTATCCCAGATTACACAGACTTCCTCATCTTCAATGTCGTAATCCTCAATTATTCCATGCAATTCTCCAGTCCAAATCAATAATCACACAACAGAAAATTCTCTTTCATTAATTCAAAATTTAATCACAAAAGCTATTTCACTTTTCAGCTATAACTACCGCACGGAGCGCCTAAGGTGTTACTCGTTCGCGGAATGAATCATGACTTGATGCTTTAAAACTAAATTGAAGGGGGTGTGTGCACTGTTGCCAATAAGACACCTAAGCAATATCTCTAGAACGACTGGGGGGTATTAAGTTCAAACTTTCAGTGCTACTACTATTACTTCTTCTGCTCTTAAAAGTTAGATAATTCTAAAGAGTTTAAGTGTATCCAGGTTGTCAAAGAGCATAGATATAATTTTTTGGGAATGCTATTAAGTTCTTTTTTTTAGTCATCTTCAGGAGGTACAAAATCAAATTGAACAATACTATTTGTGTCCAGATTAAAAATTGTTGAAAAAGTTTCTCCTACATAACAAATAGCTAGCCAAACTATGGATTCCTATAGAGAAACTGAAAAGATATAAAATATTTTTTCCCATGTAAAAGACTATGTCAATAAAAAACGAACAGAAATTAATTAAAAAAAACTTTTCACAAAACAAGTTTTTCAAAGAAAAGTAAATACCTTAAACTAAAAAGAAAATACCTCTTTAAAGTTTTCACTTTTTTTTATTTTAATAAATAAAAAATTATCAAAATTTTAAGGAAAAAATATTATTATATGTGTATTAAACAAATTTTGTTCTGGGCTTGAGAAGGCATGAGGGTTTTTAGCCTTACTCATGTTAAGTTTTGCTCGTTTTGAGTTTGAATCGGGTGTTTATTGTCATTTTTGTTCGTTTTTAATGTGTCATTTATTTATCGGAGGTGATTTGTGATAAGTTTGCGCTTGGAAGATTATTTGGCTTTATTTCTGCTCATATTTGTCTTAATTAAAGACAAATAATAATAAAAAAATAAGTGTCATGTCACTTATTTTGGCAAAATGAATGCTTGTTGCTCTTATTTTCTCTTTTTTTTTCTTTGAAAATCTTGTGTTATAGAAAGATATTTTTAAATTAGCATTTAAGAAAGGTAGAAAGTACCTTGCTGAAAATTATCGACCTATTAGCATGACATCAGTGTCTGTTATGGTTCTTGAAAGAATAGTCAATTTTGCAGTTATTAGACATCTTGAAACAAATATTCTCTTGCGCAGCTCACAGCATGACTTTCGTTCTGGAAGATCTATTGATACAAATGTCCTTGAATCGTATGACCACATCACTAAGTTACTTGATTTTGGACTGCCTGCTGAAATGATTCTTTTCTACTTTTCTAAAGCTTTTGACAAAAATTGTCACAAGTGACTTGCAATTCAGCAACGTGTTGTCAAGTTTGAAGAGAAATCCCTGCTCTGGATCCTTGATTTTCTTTACCTGCGATCTCAATGTGTTCAGTTATTTGATGGTTCAATCAATTCTGGGACTGATTAAGCGTACTCTTTTCACTTGTTCCCCAAGGGTCATCAGTCTTCAGGTAACTCTATTCTTTCTTCTCTTTAGCAAGTTATGACAGTTCCTCAAGGATGTGTTTTGGGTTTCTACACCTTTAATATCCTTATCAATGATGCTACTTCTACTATCAGCAGTAAATTGCCGCTCTCTGCTAACGACTCGAAGGTTCTCAGACCAGTCTTGTCATGTGAATATCCTGTCCTAAAAAATAATCTTGGACTGCTTGATCAATGGGGTGAGGCTTGGCTTCTTGATTTTAATGTTGCCAAGTGTTATGTCACTTATTTTGGCAAAATGAATACATGTTGCTCATATTTTCTCTCACGTCACCCAATCTCCTTTCTAAATAACGGGCGATATCTTAGAGTCGCCATTGACAATGAACTAAAATACTGCAACCACGCCGAGAAATCTGCTGCTGGTGCTAGTTCAACTCTGGGGCTGATTAAGTTCAACATTTTCAATTGTTCCCTGAAAGTCATCAGTCTTCTGTAGAACGGACTTGTTCATCCTAATCTTGTAGTTACAATGTGTCGAGCCTCTTCGTATTTTTAAAAAAGACAAAAAATTGGAAGATGTCTAGAAATGTGTCACCAAAGTAATGTCCAACATGCGGCCTACCTTGTAAGCTTTTCTACCCTGCAAGACTAGCTAAGCTGAACCTCCCAACACGTGTATACATGAGGAACGGAGGTGATGCCATTCTAACCTATGTGTTAATGAAGGCTACTGCTCTCCCGGCATTATTTCCTATTGTACATTTTAAATCAAGAACCAGAGGTCTTTGGCTGAAACGTGTTAAGGAGTCTACCGTATTTAGACTCCGCGCTCAATTCTTTTTCTCCAGAATCGTCAACAGTTGGAATAATCTATCTAAAGATACAGTTAGTGCGGAATCTGTTGACATTTTCAAACGAAGGCTGAATATTGAGTGGTCCTTAAGTGAATGTAAACTCAACTTAAACTAAACAAGTTGATTAATCACAACAAGTTGATTAATCACAACAAGTTGATTAATCACAACAAGTTGAGTTTAATCATCTGACAGTACCTGGTCACTAAACTACAATTAAACAATTTTAAAATTCAACTTTGTATCTTCACAAGGAAAAATCCTTAAATTGCTCCGAGTTGCGATTTAAAGTAACCTTTTGCTGTTTATCTGCCCACTTTTTTTTTAATTTGGCACCCACTGCTACCAAAAGTTGCACAACTGTATATATAAGTTTTTTTTTTAATTGAAAGTTGAATTCCTTGTTTTTCACACTGTAGACTGTAGCGTCTTCTTTTTCCAAACGTGATACACATTTGATATTGCGTGTATCGTCCCTGGCAGTTTACGTCATAACCTTAGTTCAGTTTCCATAAGCTCATCCTGATGTGTAGATCGAAAACAATTGTCATTGCGCGCGCGTGAAGGCGGAGTATGAATCTTGTGTGGTTTTGTACCGCGCATACACATTTGTTACCGCGCGTACTGACCCTGGGAATATACGTCAGAACCATAGTTTAGTTGCTAGTGGTCGGACAAAAAAAACAACAGATTTTTACATAGGCTTCTCGTGATGTGTACATCGGTATCGCGCGTGCACGAAAGCGGAGTATGAATCTTGTGTGGTTTTAAATCTGTTTCTAGTGGTGATGCTAGGTGATGCTAATTCTACCCCTCCCACCTCCTCGTCAAATTAAAGTGCTTGAAGTATCGGCCGACAATATTTCATGAAAATGTATCAAGAATCAGGTAATAACTTTGATAAGAGTTCAATAAGGTCGGCAGAATACCAAAGAAGTTGATTTAAACCTAAAAGATAAAAAACAATTATTAGCTAAGCCACTGTAGACTGTAGCATCTTCTTTTTCCAAAGATGAAACACAGTTGATACCGCGCGTACTGAACCTGGGAATGTACGTCACAACCTTAGTTTAGTTGCTATTGGTTGGACAAAAAAAACAACAGGTTTTTCCATAGGCTTCTCGTGATGTGTACATCGGTATTACGCGTGCACAAAGGCGGAGTATGAATCTTGTGTGGTTTTAAATCTGTTTCCCATTTTCTTTAACGGAGAGTATAGCCTTTGTCGATACTGTATATTCTGCCTGCTGTGGTTTTTCGTAATTTAAAAGATATGTATGGTTGAGGACGTTTTCAATCAAGAAATTGAAGTAGAATCAGGTACGATTTTCGTTATCCTTGGTACCAAAAAGCATAGGCAACTTGTCTAGTTTTACTATAGTCGTTTGTAGTATTTCCCTGTAAAATTAGTAAAATTAATGTAATTGGAAAAAATTTTTAGTAATAAGTAAGTGATATTTGCCTAAAAAAGCCTAAAAAAACAATGACGAAGATTGAAAAAAATGCAAGAAAAGATCAAACGTTTTTTTTTTTTTTTTTGACGCTAGTGCCAGTTACCACTCTGATCAGCTGTCTGTACTCTTTTATTTGGATATGAGCTTACATTTGTCTTAACAGTTTCTCTATAATGTGCATAGAACCTGACTTGATATCTATACAGTCATGAAGTAGGCTATTCTAAAAGAAGAAGAATTTTGACTTACATTTTTATTTTAATGAAATTAAAAGAAAGTAAACAAAATCTAATAGTCTAGTAAGTTTTAATTATTGTCTCTAAGATTTACATTTTTTTTTTTTTGTCTTAGTTCCATACAAGCCATACACAGATGATACTGCTATGACCAAAAATGTTGCTCGATCATTGCTGGAATGCAAAGGATACAATCCGAAGGATATGGCTGTGAGGTTGGTTATCAATTATTTCTTAAGTGTAACAGAGAACTAGCAACAGAGAACCTAAACTTCAAACATATTAATAACAACCGTTGTTTTCCAAAAAAGCAAAGGAGATTATTTCCATTTCGTTTAATTAATCTCATTGTTTCATCTAATATGAACATTCTTTTTACCTGATTTTACAATTTATTTATGAAGAAAATATACCAGTAGTACACAAAGTAGTTTTGCTGGGCTAGTTTGTTCATAAGCAGTTAATCTATGTTTGTAACACAATTCATCAAAATGGGTCCAACATAAATAATTATTTTGTTATTGGCTAACATAGCTAAAGGGAAAGGAAATGTTGGAAAAGTAGGTGATCATTTTATTTCTATAAAAGGAAGAGGAAACGAGGAAAGGAGTTACATCCATGCTATTTCAATATGGATTAAATACAGGATAAAAGAAAGAGAAGAAGAAAAATTTTAAAATATATATTAGAAAAGGATTTTGTGTAATTTTTACTCTATTAGGATTTTGAGGTAAAAAAAAAGTTAAAAGAGAAAGAAACAAACAATAGAATAAATTTATTAGAAGTTCTACTGAAACCCGAAAAACAGTATAGCTGCCACACTTGTCAGTAAAATGGGAATTACGCAAGATTACAGCATCAATTATGTACGTGTCTCGTAGGGTTTTTTTTTTTTAGCATTGTTTAGCTTCCAAGCACAAAAACCTGTGAATAGCCAATCAAGTTTCAATCATTTTTTTAAACTGGAAAGAATGGATGTTTTTGACAAGCAGTTTTTCTATTTGTAATAAGAATCTGGCAATAGATAAAAGGACATAGTATTATTAGGAAATAATTGTGAACAAATGAACAGGTTCCAATTTAAAGCTTTGACGCTTCTAAGCCCAAGCGTTTTTGCCACTCCATTTTGGCAAGATTTTCGGAGAAATCATAAAAAATTCGGGGATAGTGGAAGCCCTGAGCAGAACGCAATTGATGAGCTAAAATTAATGAAAGAGAGAGGTAATACCGAACTCTCGGCTGCCATTCTTGGGAGACATCTGACACTTTACAAGTGGCCACAGAAATCTTGTGTTGTTTCAAAATCGTTTTTTTTTTTGTGAATATGCAGTACGGCTGTGGAGTGCACCTGTCACTTTGATAATAACTCACATCAGTCAACGTAATCTTACATGTTTTTACGTTTTTTTTTTTCCTTTGGGGTTTGTCTTACAGCCATCTGTAGTTTTAGGGACAAACTTTCCATTATATAGGTGTAAATGTACCTATAATCTCTTTTGTTCAGTAATTTTGCTTGTCTGTTTTAGGTTTGTTGAAGAGTATAAAAAAGATCCAAAACGAGATTACGGTGAAAGGGTTGTAAATGTTTTTGCTCGATTGAACATGGAAGGATATGAGGATCCATATAGACCTGCGAAAGAGCAATTTGACAAGCAGGGATCCTTTGGAAATGGAGCTGCTATGCGCGTGGCTCCGGTTGCACTGTATTTTTGTCACAATCTGGAAAGTTGTCTAGAAGTAGCCGAACAGCAGGCAAGGTTAACACACTTCAATTGGATCGCAATTTTGGGAGCTGTTTTGCAGGTTACTGTTTTTGTTATTTTTTTCCCCCTTTGTTTCTCGTTTCATCTATTTATTGTCTATAGGCCATGCATAGTGTATGACGAAAGACAAAAATCGAAAATATCATAGATATGCAGAATTCTAAGGGGAGATTGGAATCTATAACATTCTTCCAAGTTGGCTTACTCTGTTCCGTTTTCAATTATCCATAGTCTCGAAGTCGTCCAACTCGAAATTCATAATAAATTCCTGTAATAGATCCCCTTTTTAAAGCCTGCTAAATAGAAGTCAGGGCTGACCTTTGTCAATAGATGCTGAAACTCGAAGAACAGAAGTTAGCTATTCACGGTGAAAAATTCTGCTTTTAAGGATTATTCCAAATCCTTTAAATTTGTTGAGTTTAAAATTGCATATAAAAATCATTAGCATAAGAATATTTGCATAATTTTTGAAAAATGTGCAAAACACCCCCAAAATGGGAATGATCTTGATGAGATTTACTATATCAATATTATTTTGTCTAAGGACCCTTATTCTGGAAAAGTCTCTGAACTCAAATATACGAAATTGTACATTATTTATAGAATGCAAAAATCATTAATAGATAAAAATTTACCAATAAGAGTGGTTACGGATAAGTTGTCTCTTGTTTTCTTCCTCCATGGGTGATCATTAGAGCCAGCGGGCGTAGATTATTGGAAGAGGGATCTAACTGTAATTTACCTTATTTTGCAATAAAGGAATTCAGTTCCAGTAAAGTGCAGATTCCTATAATTTATATCACTAGTTTGCCCCCAGTTTGTCCAAAAGGCTATGTTGTAAAATATTATGCGGTATACGATCGGTTTAAAACTATTGTTACCATATTTCATGTACGTCATTCCCTACTACCGAGGTCTAGCTACTGCTCAGTGTGGCTTATTCGTCCCTTAACGCATATACAGTCCACTTAAAATGAACAATGTGTACAGTGGTTTTACCTTTACATGGTAATACCAACGGTTGTACACTGCATAGTCGCACGTCGATCTGTAGTGGTAATATTAGTGTACCTTCTGTGAGGGAGGGCACGTATGAAGCAAAAAAAAGAAAAGAAAATGAATTTTTAGACCCAGTTCTTTAGACCCAGTTTTTAGAATTAGTTCTGACTTTTCGTGAGAGGTCGGTGGGGGGGGGGGGCTTTAACCATAGCTTCCCTTTGTTTCAATGAATATTTTTCATGTTTAGGGAGTGCAAGCTTATTATACCAGCAAACCTATTATTAAACCATGCTTCGGTTTAACTGATAAACCACTTTTGGCATTTTGGACCAACCTCCAAATCTTGTATTCCTTTTAAGGTTAGCCATTATTTTTGAAGCATTTTTATTGCTTCAATATTACTGAATAACAACTAATATGGGGCAGCTTTTATGCTAAATTATAGACACATATATGCTCTCTATAAAGGATAGGCTAAAATTTAGTATAAAGAGTTGGATCTAATGTGGGGGGGGGAGGCAGCAGTCTCTCTAATAAAAAGATAAAAATATATCGTTTAAGTTTTAGCTTCACTTTTTTAATTTATTAAAAGAAAATTTGGTTGTACTATCAACCGAATTTAGTTGTAATGTGCTATTTGAAATATTTAGCACATAAACTCATCTTCAGCAAAATTTACTATAACTATTTAAAATTTTCATTCATGTGAGAAAGGTTTTTCCAGAATTAACGCCCTAAGCCAATTTTCTCGAAGTCATTGCTCATCTAGATTGTTTTTTTTTTTTTTTACACCGGAAAATAGTAGTTTGCTAATTAAAAAAAATATAGTGCAGTTTTCGAGAAAAACTTCGAGCTATATAAATATACTTGAGTGGGTCCGGAAGGGAGAGTCAAGTTTTGCTTATTTTTTTAGTTAAAACTTTTAATGAACCAATAGAATTAATAGCTAATATGATAACTATAAAGCAGGCTAAAGCGGGCAGTAGAACAGTTTTCTTGATTAGTGGAGATCAGGTCAGTCATTTGGTTTCTGGATGCGAACAGAAAAATATGCATTTTATTCTTTTTTATTTGCCTAGAGGTAAGCAACTATTTCATTGTAGGGTGATGTATTTAGTCATAGCTCGGTGATTGACTTATAAATTTCAGGAAATTTTTGTCTAAAGGGGGAAGGAAGCAAACTAGTTTTTCTCTTGTTTTAAGAAAACCCTGCATTCCTCGTAATAAAGACTTTGAGGTGATAATTTTATTATTGTTTGTTTATTGTTTGTCTGGACAAATATTTGTTTGGGATCTGTCATTATACGTTACAGCCAGTCATCCGACAGGCTTAGGCTAGTTAGTAATAAATGTTGTTCTACTTGCGGTCCCTGAAGAAAACAAGCCAAGGGACGAAGTTTTATATACAAGGGTTCTGGACAAGGTGCTTCTGATGGTGCTTTGTAGTTCAATCTGACACCAATGTTTAGGAATTATAGATTCTTGTATTTCTTAGTATGGGACGTGATCGTCCCTTACTAGGTTGCCACTACTGCAGCAACCCTGATATGCATGGATATTGCTTGAAGATTGGTTAAGTGCTTAGTAAATTAAAGTTCGTATTTTCAGTCCTCGGCTGTATTTCACGCTTTGAACTGCAAGGAAGGTGCAAAATTAGAAGCGGTGGAGTTCGTCAATAAATTGAGAGAATCAATTGAAAGGTTTGCAGATAGAGAAGAAAAAACTGAATGGTAAGTGTATTTTTCTCCTTGTTTCTTTGCAGCAAACGTTACAATTGTCATCAGCTGCATCAGCTTGCATTATTACTGGAGTGGTTTTAGCAGTTTCACTTTCGGTTTGCCCACTTAAAAAATGCGGAGGCTGTGTTATAAGATAGTTGTAGGCAAAACTGCACATAACAGACATAACTTATCTAAAAACAAATTTTGTGTCCCTTTTTCATTCATGAGAGGGATTCGCCGTTTATTGGGTGTTTTTATTACCATTACAATTAGTTTAATCTCGTTTTAGAAGTCATCCCACAGACACCACGGTCGCCATCCCTAGAAATTTATAATTTTCTAAGTTATTTTGCGTTACCTATTAAATAGCGATTTTTTTTTATAAGTGATTATTTTGTAGAAGCTTAAATAGCTCGAAAATACAAACACAAAATAACATACAAACGCTTGATTCGGAATAAAATGGATTTTGGTATTCTAACCTTGAGAAAACACTCTGCACGTAAATAGGTATATGTTGCAGGAAAAGGTCGTATATGTGTTTGATTCATTCCTACGACTCTTTCCTTCAATCCCTCATATGTCTCCTTTCTTACTCCTTTCTATACCCTAGCTCTTTTATTTAATTCTCTCGACTAAATTATCGGCCAGATCAAAAGAGGACAGACCCTAATAATAATGCAAGTACCGTCCACTTCTGATGAAGCCGCCATCATTTGTACCGTTGAATCTAAGCGAACTCGATCTGGATCATAGAGCCGGCAGCGTTATGTACGGGGGGGGGGGGGGGAACGCCCGCTTGCAATATTTTTTATGACCTCCCAAAAAAAAAATGAGTTTTTCTAAAAAAAAATTAGAAAAACCTCTTAAGATCATAAATTGATCTTAAGAAGTTTTTCTGCTAATGAAATGACTTTACTATTTAAAATTTTAATTTTCTATATAAATAGTTTTTCAGCAGGACTGAATATACAAAAAATTATCAAGAAACATTGGAGGGCATTTTAGTGCAATTTCTCTTCTTTTTTCTTTTATTTGGGAGTTGTTTTGTATGTAGGGTTTGGGGGCCGCCTTGATGGGCTTTTAATTTATAGTTGGTTCCGGAAACCAATAAAGCAGTTTATTTTACAACCCATCTCAGGCTCGTGAAATTTGAATTGTTCTAGATTTGTTCTTTTGGATTCATTTACTTGCTGGATTCTAACACCTCTAGGTCTAATCTCATTTTGTATGTATTTTTTTTTTATCTTACTAATTGGCATGTATGTCATAAGCCGCACCTATCACAGGGATACCATAAAAGAGCTTATTGTATTGCCACTTTACCTGGGTAAGGAACTTAATGTGCCAAAACCCATATAAGCAAGTGTTTATTCCACTGATGAGCCCTGGTGTGAGGTAATCACTTGGGAATATTTCACTACATTTGAAGTGCTTTTGTTTTTAATTTTATGACGAATTCTATTTATTAATGATAATTTTGTATGAACTTAGGCATTTCTATTTGGTTAACTTTGGGTTATATGGCTTTGTCCTAGGTGATTGGGTAGGTGAATAAGGGCAAGACCTTATTGAAATGCTTGTTTATCTCGATTGCTAAAGTAGGAAAACAGTTCTTTCTTTCATTTTTTTTGTTTAGTTTTCTCTTCTTTTTTTTTATCAAATACCTTTAACATATTATATATGGAAGGGGTTTTTATGGAAGGGGTGGTCATTTAATGTCCGAAGAGGGCTCATGACTTTGCAATTTAAAAATTTAGTATTCTATATAATTTATTTTTAGGTAGGCCTGAATATACAAAAAGTTATCAAGAAATATTGAAGGATATTTTAATGAAATTTCTCTCTTTTTTTTCTTTTATTTGAGGTTTTTATATATAGGATTTGCGGGCCACCTTCAAAAGAGCTGAGGTATATTTTCTTAGCGATCGTTTTAGAAAAGCAGAAGGTATCCCTGGTAAGACTTGGAAAGTTACAAAATCTGTCATTAATCCTATTAATCACGATGACATTTTTATTTCTGATGAAGATCAGAATATTCATTAAACCGCAGGATGAAAATGTGATCATTTTTATAGTAGAGTAGGAAGATTAGCATCGTCAGGTGCACAACATCCGAGTGACGGCTCTTTCACTCAATTTTCGCCTTAAAGTAGTGATGTATCAATGTATCTACGACCGGTTACTTAGAAAGAATCGAATGACTCTATAGAAAATATGCGAAATAGTGCGGCGGGGTCTGATTTAATGTCAGTAAAGGTATTTAAGGCAATTTTTCCTGTCATGTCGCACCAAATTTTGTACCTGATTAATGAAACTTTTAAAAATGGTTTATACCCTGAGTCGCTTGAAGATGCTAGGGTAATCCCTATATTAAAGGAGGAAAGCAGAATAATGTAAGTAATTACAGGCCAATATCCGTCCTTTCTGCTATAGCGAGGTTACTAGATAAACTTATAAACATAGAGTATCTGACTTTTTGGAGAATAGATTGTTTTTTCATTCTAATCAAATTGGTTTTCGTCAAGGGATGTCTTCGGGGCGAGCAGTTTTAATGTTAACTACCTTTGTAAATGATGCTCTGGACCAGAGTTTCAAAGTGACATCTATTTTCTTAGATATTGTAAAAGCGTTCGATACTGTTTACCATCTAATTTTATTGTGGAAACTGGAAAATTTTGGAATAAGAGGAAATGCATTGTATCTATTTTAATCCTTTTTAAGCGGTAGGATGCAGTATGTAAAAATGTCTGGAGTTAAGTCGACTGAAAGAGCAGTTGGATTTGGTGTTCCCCAGGGTTCTGTTTTAGGCCACTTTTTATTCCTATTATGTATCAATGACTTTGGCTTTTCTGTAATGAGTTTGATAAATAATTTTCAAGGTTTATATACTAATTCTAAGGTCATCCTTCCCAGTTTTGCTGATGATACCCATTTTGCTGTGGCAGCAAAGACTTCAGCTTATTTAATAGGAATAATGAAAAAGGGTATACTATGCATAGGTAACTGAATGAGAGTAAATAAATTTTTGTTATATCATACTGAATCAAGGTTTCTTATGTATGGTAGATCTTCTAATTACTATCCTTGGATTATTAATATACAATTTTTTAATTATGTAATCAACAGATATCCCGATATTTGAATGCCTTAGTTTTAAAAATCATATATCTTTTATTAGTAGTAAAATATAAAGAAGTGTTGGAATGATGATAAAGTTCAAGAATATATTCCCGAATCATGTGATGAGATTAATTTATTTCTTTCTGGTTCAACCGTATATGGTTTGTTGCGTGAGCGTATGGTCTAGTACGTTTTCAGTCTACCTGAAGCAACTACGTGTGATGCAGAACATGCCACTTCGGGTGTTGACCGGAGATAGGAAAGAAACATCAGGTAGATCTCAATATTTACAGTTAAATATTACCCCTCTGTCCGTGGGTGCCCATAGACGGAATTTTATGTGGGGGGGGGGGCTTACCTTGTCTAATCGGCAATTCCAGTGCTGTATAATTGAAATCTCAAGACAGAATATCATAGGCAGCGCTATAGTGCTGCCTAAGTAAAGAGCGATGTGGGCAAAATATTTTGTTTTTTTTAGATCAAGGCATTTCTTATAGAAAAAGAATTTCAAAGTAACTTCGAAAGAGCTCAAGAAGGGGATCCACCTCCCCCTCCCCCACTTCAATCACTTCCTCAAACACATCCAATCAAAATTTTGAGATAGCCATTTTGTTCAGTTTAGTTTTAAGGTCCGACAATTATTACTTGGAGAATGACACCCCCCCCCCCTCATAAACCTCAGAGTAAGGGTTGTAAGCTATGCCCTGTGGGGATATAAGGTTTTTCAAAGAAATGGTGGTCATATAGACCTCACAAGGGGCTCATTTGATTGGTAATCAGAAGTTCTGCTGGCCTTTTTAATAGTCAAAAGTGATTGGAGGTCATGCAGCCCCTCCCCATACACCAATCATTTCCCCAAACACATTCAATCATAATTTTTGAGATATCCATTTTGTTCAGTGTAGTTGAAAGGTTCAGAAATTATGTCTTCGAGGATACCCCCCCCCCCCATATAGCCCTCAGGTCAAAGATTGTAAGTTATGCCCGTGGTCATATAAGGTTTTTATAGAAATGGTGGTCATATAAACTTCAAAGAGGGCTCATTGGATTGGTAATCAGAAGTTCTAGTGCTCTTTTTAAGAGTAAATGTGATTGGAAGGAAAATAGCCCCCCCCCCCCCACACACACACACACGCACGTCGTATTTTCCAGAAACGCACCTGATAGAAATTTTAAGGTGGCCATTTGTTGTCGTAAAAACTTCGAAAAGGGCTCAGTCGGTTGGTAATGGAAAGGGCTAGTGCCTTCTTTAATAGTCAATGGTGATTGTAGGGCAACCACCCCCCACGCCCATCATTTCCCCAAACACTTCCAGTCAAAATTTCGAGATAATTATTTTGTTGACGTAGTTTAAAAGTCCAGAAATTATGTCTTTGAGAATGAGCCCCCTCAAAGTCCTCAGGGAAAGGGTTGTAAGTAGGCCCCGAGGGCACTTAAGGTTTTTATGGAAACGGTGGTCGTATAAATTTCGGAGGGGGCTCATTGGTTTGGAAATCGGAAGTTCAAGAGCCATTTTTACTATTCAAATTTATCGGAGGGCAGCAGTACCCCCCCCCTCCTCCACGTTTTATTTTCCCTCAATGCATCCGATAGAAATTTTATGATAGCCATTTGTCCAAAAATAGTCCAAAGATCTCATAACACGGCCTTTGGGGTTGACACAACCCCTCCAGAGTATGGGGATAAGGGTTTTAAGTATGCCCCGGGGTATGTAAGGTTTTTATGAAGAGGTGGTCTTGTGAACTTTAGAGGAGACTCATTTGATTGGAAATGTATACTTCTAGATCCATTTTAATAGTAAAGCGTGATGGAGAGAAAATAGCCCCCCTCTCCCTGATATCCTCTTTTCCCCAAACACATTCGATCGAAATTGTGAGACAACCATTTTGTAGCCAATAGCCCAAAGAGAATATAACAATGTCTTCAGTAATCAAATATAAGAAATATTTAGGCGGACATTGAACTAAATCAAAACAAACTATGAGCATGTGAACTTTCAAAAAGGTGACAAAGCAATATCTCAAGAACAATTTATATTATTAAGTTAGATCTTTAAGAGTAAGTTGTGGGGATTTTGAACTAGCCAGAAGGCAATATTTGTATACATTTAGTACTAGTACTACAACTTCAGTTACTGTAACTAATGACGCTTAGAGTATTAAGGTGAAACTTCTAGGAAGTGTTTAGGTGGCGTTTCAATTAAACAAAAAAACTGTATACATACAGGTTCTCAAAAAGGTATATAAGCAATATCATAGGCAGCACCGCTCTATAATAGCTAGAAATATGATCGAAACATTTAAAGAAGCTAATTCGATTCAAAATTAAAAGTTCTAGGGTCCTTTCTAAGAGTAAAAAGAGATTGGAGGGCAATCAGCCAGTCTCTCAAGCTGATTTATGTCCCAAGCACATCTAGTGAAAATTTTGAGACAACTGTTTTGTTCAGCATAGTAGAACGGTCCAGCAACTATGTCTTTAGGGATATTGGGCACGTCAAACCCCCACAACTATGCCAAACTATGAATTCTTATAGAAGAAAAACCGATAAGATGTAAAATATTTTTTTTTTCATGAAAATGACTTTGTCAATAAAAAACGAACAGAAATTCACATATAAAAAAATTTCTTCCGCAGAACATTTTTTTCAAAGAATACTAAAAAGCTCTATCAAGTACAATACGGGCAAAAGTGAAGCCAGATCATATTCAACCATGAACCTAACGCCAATGCCAATCGATAAATAAATGAAATTCAAAATTGAAAGAAATGAGAATGAATAGCGGAGTTAAACTCGAAACGAGCAAAAATTAACATTAGTAGGGCTGTTAACCCTCATGCCTTCTCAAGACCAGAACATAATTTGTGCTTTACTGAAAACAAAATATTTTAATTTTTTTTACTTTTTTTTACTTAAATAAGTAAAAAACTTTTTTACTCACTTTTATTACCCTTTTTTATTTTAAGGAATAAATATCAGTAAAGGTAAATTAAACTGACAATCCACGGTCATGTTTTTTTTATTATTATTTTTTTCAGTAAAGCCTAAGTAATGTTCTGGTCTTTAGAAGGCATGGGGGTTGTCAGCCCTATTAATAATAATTTTTGCTCTTTTTGAGTTGACTCGGCTATTTATTATAATTTCTGTTCGTTTTGAGTTTAATTTAATTGTTGATAGTGATTTGTGGTAGTTTTACGCTTAGAAGATTATTTGACTTTATTTCTGCCCTTTCTTGGCTTAATAGAGCTCTTTCTTTGAAAATTTATTCTGTGGAAAGTTTTTTAAATTAATATAAATATATGACACTGTCATTCAGCCTGGGGGGTGGCGGGCGCCCTCCTTATGGGCGCCCATGCCTCTGTCAGGGCTAGGAAAATTGTATCATGCATTTTTCATGTATAAGTATTATTCCAACTTAGTTCCCAAGTCTTTCCTAAATTTATTTACTTCTCATGATGAAATACACAATTGTCCTACGCGATATGCTAATAACGTGAGGCCTAATATAGGCATTCGAACTAGATCTTTATTTTCAATACGTCAAATTGGACCAATTGTTTGGAATAATTTGCCTGAATTTTTGAAAATGTCGGCAAATGTATGTGATTCCGTAGAGAACTTGGAGTTCTCTGACAAACTGAAAACAGTTTGTCTTTAGTTATATGATTTTCGAAGAATAATTAAATTGAATTGCTTTCGCTTTCAAGTTCCCACCAAATTAGGATTAAAAAATAACAAAGTCCCGGGTGCTAATAGTGTGGTAAAGGAGTTTCTTAAATATGGTGGCTTTGAGGTTGGAAATATGTTACTGAAAATTATAAATATGATTTTTGAAAAAGGGGACGTGCCTAGTGATTTTAGGAAAACCCTAATGAAACCCCTGAATACGAATGGTGATAAGATTGAGTGAGGTAATCTGAGGCATTAGCCTGGTCTTGATGGGTGCAAATTACTTAGTAATAGGATACTTTTTAGACTGAGAGATGCAGTAAACAAAGCTTTAAGGGAAGAGCAGTGCGGTTTTAGGAAGAGTAAAGGATGTTTCGACCAAATTTTCACTCTTAGGTTAATAATTGAGAAGTGTCTGGGTTACCAATCACCTTTAGTCCTCAGTTTTTTTTTATAGATTATGAGCAAGTGTTCGATTCTGTTGATAGATGACGTTAGGCTAAGGTCTTATCCTTGTATGGTATACTAGACAAATACATCAAAGGGATTAGTACTATATACAAGAACAACATGAGGTTAGCATCTGGTTTCGAATTAAATCAGGAGTCAAACAGGGTTGTGTTTTAACTCGTTCTATGTGGATTATATTGATGGATTTTGTCTTAAAGGAGCAGAGAAACGCAATGGAATAACACGGAATTAAATGGCAAAGAAAAACTTTCCCATAATAAGATTGTCCTGATGATTTAAGCATCCTAGATGAAAGTGTGAGCATGAATGTGCTAGAATAGGCTTGAAAATTAACGTGGAGAACAATAAGTTGCTAAGGCTAGGAAGAAGTGAAGGTGAAAAGGTGACGTTGGGTAACGAAAAGATTGATCAAGTGGATAGTTTCACTTACCTTGGTAGCATTATTAGATAAGACGATGGGAGCTATGAACATGTTAAAAGTGGGATAGCCTTGGTTTGGTGTGCTTTTTCACAGTTGAAAAAAGCTTGGAAGAGTAGAAAAATAAATCTGCGAACCAAGATTGGAAGCTACAGTGGTCAAGTATGGTTCCGAAGCATGCTCGCTCCGAAAAAGGGATGACGATTTGCCAGATTTTTTCCAGGAAGAGTGCTTGCAGATTGTTTTGGATACTCGGTTGACTGACTGTATTTCAAGCAGTGCCGTAAGATCTGGTTCGATCCCACTTTCTTGGGCTCTAATGAGAGAAAGTTTGAGATGGCCAGGACACGTTCTACGGATGAAGAATGACAGATTATCGGAGATTCCCTTTTTTGGCCAACCGTCTTCTTTGCCTTTTTTGGCCAACCGTCTTCTGCAAAACGGAAAGCACGTCGTTCGCGGTTCGGATGGAAGCACGTCGTAAAGAAACATTTAAGGAAAATGAAAGCTTCCTTGGAGGGTGGAAAGAGGAGGCTTAGAATAGAGGATGGAGGAGAAGCGTGCTTAGCTGTGCTTTCCTTAGGGGGCTTGGTGCCTCGGTAAGTTGTTGGTAGTAGTAGAAATTGTTTACTAAAAGCAATATATATCTTAGTGATTCCTCTTTTATCATTATGGTGTTGAGAAATAAATAGATTACCGAAAGCTCTCGAAATTAATGCGATTGTATTTTGTAATAACAATCTGATTCCGAAGTTCCATCAGACTGATTCGTGCTTCAGGTTCGTTCATGATACTATAACTATTATTACTACCACTACTACTGCCTTTACTGTCGCTACAACTACTGCATATTGGGCAAGTAACACCAAGGGGGAGGATATTCAGGTGAAATTTGAGGAAATGTTGACCCCCTCCCCCCGTGGAAGATTCCCCTGGGTAATTTCGGATGTTCAATAGAAGCAAAACTGAAAGTTCTACTCGCCTGTTTAAGTCTGAGGTAATCCTTTAGCGCCTCCTGTAGTAAAGTTCCATAGGGTTCTTTTTTTTTCATTTGCTGCTACAGATCACAAAACAGATCACAGATCACAAAATGAGTAGATTAGCACAGATGATCCGGTACTGGCTAAGGGTTCTAAGTCTGTCAGAAGATAGGTTAGCAAATGCAGCTTATGTGGAGATGCTATGGTCGAAACGTAAAAGATCGTGGCCGTATCAAATAAAAAATGTTTTAGATGGATTAGGATTATCCGATATTTGAAATGAGGGGCTAGGACCCTCAAATCAGGGTGAGTCGTTTTTGGCTATTTTTTTTGAAAAAAAAAAAAAAAACGAAGTCCAAATGTGGACCCAGGCAGTTAAAACATCTGAAACATTGAAGTTTTAGTCCCATGTAAAAGAGATATTTGGATTCGAATATTATTTTAAACTAGGATTACCGGGGGAGACACTGAGGACTTGGTTTCGGATCCGAGCGAATTGCTTGCCACTAAAAAATAGAAAAAGAGTATTTGAAAGAAATAGGGTGGCCCCAGATGCAAATGCGGATTACTCTTGCCCCAGATGTAACCTAAGTATTGAGGTTGTGGCCATTTTCTCACCGTGTGCCAGAAACTTTCTATATTAAGGGAAATTTTTTTTGAGGGTGGTAAGTGGGTGTTCCCGGGTATCCTGAAAACGACTGTAAAAAGGACAATCAGGCAGTTATGTAAATATGTAAATGAAGCGTTGACATCAATTAGTGAAACTTGATATTTATGTTATTTTTCTTGTGGAGTGTATTTAAGAATACTGTGCTGTATGGCCTGTTTTTTGGCTTATAGTAAAAAAAATTATTATTATTATTATCAAAGTGCACCGACCAGGTTTTTTTTTGCTGCTGCTGCTGCTGCTCCTACACTACGTTTAGATCACAAAGTGCACCGACCAGTTTTTTTTTGCTGCAGCTGCACTAACTTTTGATCCAAAAGTGCACTGACACGGGTACGGAAAACCCTATTTGTAAATCCATTCATTGTTTACGTACATATATTATATTCTCAAAAACCTCTTTTCCACACCACATATGAGGTAGAGGTCTAGGCATTTTTCTTAAAAGAGGTATCGCCAGTAGCTTTGGCTGGATAATATTGTTCAAAAGCTACTTTCAACTAGTGCAAGCGAGTAAGAAACTACTAGCCAACCTCCTAGTTGGCTACTGTAGTCGCCAATCCTCCGCTTGACTGTTATTAATTCTACTTATTCAAATTTAGTTAATTTATATCTTGAAAAAAAAAATTGAAGTTAAAAAAGTGAGAACGTTTATAATGTATTCTTTTTTCAGTAAAGTGCAAATTATTTTCTGGTGTTTAAAAGGCATGGAATTGTCAACCCTGTTTATGCTAGTTCCTGCGCTTCTTTAGTTTGACTCAATTATTTATGTAATTTCTGTTCGATTTATGTTTCGTATTTGGGGTAGTTTTATGCTTTGAAGATTATTTGACTTTATTTTGTGTAATTTTTTTTTGCAATTAATACCATACAAGAATAGGACATTCGCTAAAGCTCTTCTATTTGCTCAATCAAACGATTACTTATAATCCATAAAACGCCGGAGTAAAGGTGCTTGATGATTCAGGAATTTCTCAATCATTAATAAAAAAGGGAAAATTCGGTCGACGCATCCTTTACCCTTCCCAAAACCACGCTGTTCTTCTCTTAAAACTTTAATTTACGCCATCTCTAAATCTAAAAAGTATCATCATATTATGTAAGTTACTTTCTACAAAAACCAGGCTACGTACTTTACAAAAACGCTACGTACTTTTTCAGAAATCATATTCACTATCTTCAGTAGTACATCTCTAACCTCACAACTGCCATCTTTGAAAAACTCATTTACCACAGTATCATTACCTGGGGAACTCTATCATGATTTAGCACATTCTCAAAATATTATACCCTTTTCTCTAAATATTTCCTTCTCACTAATTGTTGTCCCGTTTCTATTTTTAACTGGGAAAAGTCCAGATTTTATGTCTATGCAGGTTGGTTTTTGTAGTGGTTTAAGCTGCTATCAGATTCACCATTTTTTCACTCGCCTTATGAAACATGTGGTTATCCAAAGATCCACTTTATTGTCTAACCGTATAACAGACAGGGTTGTCAGTTCTAATGCCCTATATTGCCTTGTTTTGTCGGGAGTAAAAAAATCGCTCCTGTCAGTTAGGCGGAATCGGTATTCTAGTGCTAATGTTCGGGCAAAATGTAATGGGGAGCTTTCAAACCTCAATCCCGTTTGTACAGGGCTCTGTCATGTAGCTGTTTTGTTGTGCAGCATGTTTAAATGCCTACGGTCTCTCCATTCTCTGTCCTACGGTCAAGTCAGTTTATAACAAATCCCATATGCTGACGATGTTGTTCTGCTAAGCCGTAGCAGCCTAATTGAAAATTTTTTCATACTTAAGTCGGTCTTGGTTCCGTTGGTCGGTCAAGTAACCCTTCTAAATGTGATTTAATATATTTTAATAGCCAATATCAAGTGGCTGGGCATTTCGTTCGGTTTGTCTCTTTCTTCTACTTGTTCAACCCTGATAAATAGAGCCATTAAGAATCTAAGGATAGCATAAACAAATTTTCGGCTACTTGTTTCTTGCTGTATTTGAATTGATTGGCCCCATTTCCATGTATCTCCAGACAAAAGGATTGGACTTTTTGACGACCAGGAACGTGGTTGATAGAGCAAGAAGGAACCTAGAGAGAATTTCCTTTGGAAGCATCAAAGAAAAACGTCTCCAAGTTCGTTTAAAAGAACCAGAGCCTTCTAAGGGCCACTTTATTTGAACTTGAAATTAGCTTATAGTTACCAGCTTGTCGCGTTGCCAAGAAAAAGTGCAAGCCGGGAGAAAGAGCAAAATATCCTCAATTTGAAGATATGGAACAGCGATATCGAGTCGAAGTGTTAAGGTTAGTAAGTGATCAAATAAGAATCAGGCTGAAAGAAAGATTTTCAGACAACAAACAGCTTATTTTCGACGTATATTTCTTGCAGCACACCACGTTCAGGCTTGTACGTCAAGGTAAAATGCCAGAGTAGGTCTTTCGAAACGTTGCAGAGGACGGTGAAAGTTTCTCATGACGAGCTGAGGTCCGAGCTGAAAAGCTTTGCCCCAGTTTACGATGAAATTATTAGCAAGGGTCATAAAAATAGCTGGGATAAGTGTGGTGCACAACATGATGATAGACCTGAATTTGGAGATGAATCTGGAGGGCTGACATGCGAGATCAACCTGTAGTTTGTGCATCAACTGCACAGCTTGCGTGTATCGGTTGCTATTAAGGCTCAATTTATGCTCATCAAACTACACTTCAGTTTTTCTGGGCTACGAATATCTGCTGACGCTTTCGTTTTCTCAAGTCAGCTGTAAAGGATCCTCCAAGCCGCTTAGTTCAGTGCAGTTTGAAGATGCTTTAGAAGACGTGAAAAGAGATTTGAAGACTTTGACATCGCTTTTGTCAGTGCAGTAGTTTTTTCTTTTTTAGCTGACTTATTTTGTTTTGTATCTTATCAAAATACACATTTTGTGTTCTGATGGAAAGTTGAAAAACTCCCAGCGGTGTGATTCATCCTTCTGAAGAGGATAAATACCTTGAATATGCTTTGGTACAGTTTTCCATGAAACAGGACGATAGGTGAAAATTTTATACAGCTGAAGATACGATTCCGCTCTCCCTTTGTGTGCAAACCTGAGCAAAATCGAGTCCAACCGAATATCAGGGAGATTTGGCACAAAGCATTATTAGCGGTATCTGTCCTCTTCCTACTTTAAGTCTGCTTTTTACTTAACGGGTAGTACTAACTTGTCTTGCCGCGCACATTTCGGCACGAATAATGTGGAGTCTAATTTACATTTATTGTTAAAGGCACTTTCTGATTAAACACGAAAACAGAATCCTTCTATAAGGAGGACCAAAGTTAGGGCCGCTTAACTAAAATGCCCCCTTAGCTTTTCGCTCCCAGTCCACCTCTGGGTGCAGTTAATAAATGAAAAAATTGAAAATGATTAATTATTTGATAAAATAAAAATAGATTAAAAAAAAATTAATAATAGGGATTACAATAATTGGATGAAAATAATTAATAATAATTAGAAAGTTAAAATAATATATACAAATTAATTTAACAGTAAATGATTCATTATTTAATAAGTTGAAAATAATTTTGTTATTATATGAAAATTTTGTTAAAGTTTTAGCATGAACATTTTTTGGGGCACAGAGGGGGGGGGGCTAATAAAAAATTTGCACCGGGGACAAGAGCCTAGCCTTGGTAATACAAAATTTAACAATTTCTAGTTTTGAAGGGAATCTAAATCCAAACAAAACATAAGTTAAAATTTTAGACAACCTGACGCCCCCCCCAGCTTTCGTGGCAGGGGGTATAAGTCTTGCTTTTTTTCATCGTTAACATAGCCTATAAGGATTTTTATCGGAAAAGAAGGCATGTTTGATCTTGGGTCTCCAAAAAGGCTTAGGGTATTAAGGTGAAAATATAAGGAAATGTTGAAAGGGATGCCGAAGACAATCAAAACACATTTTTTGTTTGCTGGTTGTGAAAAGGGAATATCAGCAATATCTAAACAACGACTGAGAGTATTAAGTTGAAAATTTCAAGGTATGTTCAGGAGATCCTGCAGGGAGATGTGAGGGCAACCAACGCCCACCACTCCTTGTTCTTTTTGGGTGCCCCCTCTGCTCAACACTGATCTAAATTTTGGAATTGTCATTTTGTTCAAATTAGTCAAAAAATTTAATAGCTATACTTCCAGAGATGCCATGTCCCCTAAGCCCAGGGACAAGGATTGTAAATTATGCATTTTGTCCACTGTATACATGCAGGATTTACCATTAGGAATTTTGCAAATATTTTAATCTGGATTTATCCAATAAGACTAAGGGCATTAGGATGAAACTTCCTTGAATGTCGAGGGGCATGTTATACCAATCAAAAATCAAAATGTGCATCTAGTTTACCAAGAAGTTGCATTTTAAGAACGACTGAGGATATTGAGTTGAAACTTTCAGGTAATGTTGAGGGAAACGTTGAAAAGTGGATGGAAGGCCGCCAAATCTCTCTCAGTTTAGTTACCCCCCCCCATTTTAGTTTCCGTCCCTCTAAAAATATTTGATAATGATTGTGAAATCTAGCCCGTCTAGAAAAAAAAAGAAATAAAAAAGGGAGAAAGATCAGTGCTACCCATGCGAAAAAGTCATTTTCCTTAGTGTTCAAGGTGGGGGACTGTAATTATCCTACCAAAGGTTTTTGACCATGCTGATTCGAATGGTGCGGTTTTTGTTTCGATTTGACGCCATTTTCAAGGGTTTTCAGGCTCTTTTTGGAAATCACCATAAATTTATTTTCGCAATAAACCTTTACTCCTAAGATTAACCGAAACAATAGTTACCATTCCTGATTCAGTGTCAATTGACAATTTTTACTTAGTAGACAATTTTTTTGAAAACGCGTTTTTAAACTTTTGATTACTATGGGCTGTAGTTCGCTCTTTTCTAGGTTGCAGCTGCCGCTGCAACCATGATCTCAACGTTTGGGGAAACCATTGATGTATATTAAAATATTTCATAATTTAATTTACCAACGAAATGATAATGTTTGGTCACTGACTGTTTTTGTTTTCGTTCTGAGCCTATATTCGAGTCTATAGAAGTAGTTATCTAAGTACCATTTTGCTCGGGGGTATAGCAATTCCCATGCTATGATTACCAGACTGGTTATTTGGCAAGGTAAAATGTGGTCAAACATGTTTTGAGAGTATGGTCGTAATAATATAATTCAAGCAGACAGGTTTTTTTTTCTGTTATTGTTGTCAATTGCACAATGAATGTACATTGTGAGTTCACGTGCACATTTTTCTTAAAAAACTGGTATGTTATAAAGTAGTCAAACATGTTTTGGGAGCATGCACGAAATTATGTAACTCAAAATCTGTTTTTTATTCATCCTTGAAATTGTGTATAAAATTTTCATGCACTACAATTTAATTTTCATTATGTTTTAACATATCGTACATAGTACACTGAATATTATTAACTTTGAAACACTGGATCCGTCAATTGTCAATGTGCGTACAGCTTATTAAATTTCTTAATTTATTTCCAGATAAAAAGCATTTACCAGTAAATTCAAATTTCAGGGGGACTTAGCCCCCCCTCCCCCCACCCCAAACAATAAAAACCCATACAGTAGTATACTCGTTAGAAAACGCAAAGTACGCTTTTTTTCCTTTATGTAAACAAAAACCACCCCCACCCTGTTCTGTATAAAAAGTAATTTAGTTCAAAAAAGCCTATTTTAACAGTCATAAAAAATATTTTTACGATATAAATATACGCTACTGTGCTAAAATAAAAGGTCACTTTTTGAGAACAGGCCTCGCACGCTCATTTTATCACAGCGATTAAAACCATATATGTTTATAATTACAGAAAAGGGTCCTTTTTTGGAACCAAAATTTCAAACGTGTCGTATCTGAAAACAAAAGCTTGGTGATTAAGACGGGCTTTGTCTAATTCTAGCCAGAAACTCAGAATTGATAGTGGGAAAGATGGAACGAAGCCACATTCTGTGTGTTTTTTTCTTTACTTGGTGGCCATTCAAAAAGCAATGATTTCTGTAAAATAAATAATTCTTATACCTTTTAAAATAGCTTTAAAGGGTTTAAGAGACTCTGTTGTCTTATTCAGTGTGATTTTTTCTTTACTTGGTGGCCATTCAAAAAGCTATGATTTCTGTTAAATAAATAATTCTTGTAAATTTTAAAATAGCTTTAAGGGGTTTGAGAGACTCTGTTGTTTTATTCCGTGTGATTTTTTCTTTACTTGGTGACAATTCAAAAAGCAAGGATTTCTGTTAAATAAATAATTCTTGTACATTTTAAAATACCTTTACAGGGTTTGAGAGACTCTGTTGGTTTATTCGGTGTGATTTTTTCTTTACTTGGTGGCCATTCATAAAGCGAGGATTTCTGTTAAATAAATAATTCTTATACCTTTTAAAATAGCTTTACGGGGCTTGAGAGACTCTATTGTCTTATACCGTGTGATTTTTTCTTTACTTGGTGGCCATTCAAAAAGCAATGATTTCTGTTAAATAAATAATACTTGTACCTTTTAAAATAGCTTTAAGGGTTTTTAGAGACTCTTGTTTTATTCTGTTTTATTCTGTTTTATTCTAAAGTGCTAAGAAATTCTAAAGTGCTACAGACAGTAGAATAACCTTTAATCAGCAATTTATCTGTAAAACAGGGCTACTCATCTCCTTACTAAATTTTTCTTCTTATTTAAGGTTGAGGAGGCCGGTTCATAAAATTACCCTTTCCCCAAAAACACGCCAAAACTGAGTGATATCATATTGATGCATGCTCCAAAATCATCCATCATCAGATATGCTAGCTCCATTACAGGTTCTCTGGACCAGCCAGGAGCCTCTCAAGCCAATTTCATCTCTGCAAAAACCTCCGTGCAACCTGGCAGAAAATTCAAGAGGAAATTGATAGATTCTCATTATGTATTAGCCTTATCTATTAAAGATCGAGAGGTCACCCTATATCTAGTGTTGCCAGGTCGGTCATGACCAATACAAGACGAGACTAGTATGGCCCCTGCAGCTCTCGCTATGCAAGCTGCAAATTTAAATGTGAGTTTTCAATTATTATTTCTTGCTAATAATTTTTTTTCCCACGTCAATTTGAAGGAGTGTGTGAGTGGCACATGCACTATTTATTTTTATGTCTACCCGATAATTAATGGGGATATTATAATTAATATGTCAAATTCAATAACGTCGTAATGATTTTCATTATTTTGTTGTGTGTTTGTGTGTGTGTGTGTGAGCGGTGCATGCGCCGCATCTACTCGATAATTCATTGAGATAGTATAATGAATAGTGTAAATTCAATAACAACATAATGATTGAATGGCATATATTTATTTCTTATGTTTGATCAGAGTGGTGAAATTTTTTCAATATGAATATCAGCTGAATTGTATTTAAATGCTGATTTTGAATATCTTTAAATTATTTCGTTTACCTTAATCCATCAAAAGTTATGAGAAAATTAAGAATTTTTGAAGTAGAAATTCTGACATCTCCTAAATTTGTTTCCGCAGCGCGTTAATTTGTTTTCTCAAAGAGTTTCTATCTGACTTCAGAGACGTAATTACTTATAGGCTAATGGAATATATATAGGGGTTAGAAAGGTAATTTCAACCTGTAAGAATATTTCAGCTTGTGTGCGCATGTGTGTGTGTGTGTGTGTGTGTGTGTGCATGTGTGTCTGTGTGTGTGAGCGGTGCCTGCGCCGCTTAATTTTCTGTCTACCCGATAATTCATGGAGATAGTATAATGAATATTGCAAATTCAATAACAACGTAATGATTTTCATTATTTTATTGTGTGTGTGTGTGTGTTTGTGCGTATGTTACTAACAAAATTTGTAATTTATTATGCATTTGTTCTGAAAATAATGCTATAATCAAAAACTATTTAGTTTAAATAATTCTAGGAGGAGGAATTGAGTTTTATGGGATGGTATGGAAAAGAATGAACATGATTTTTCAACTTTATGAAATAATACTTATGTCAGATAAAAAAAACCTTTTTTATACAGATTAATGAAATAGCAGTGCCACTGGGTCATGAGACATCAGCATTTATTGGACCAATTCTATCACCACCAATGGAGTTCAGAGACGAACCTTCATTAGTTCTAGATAATATGGAGTGGCATAGGTGTTTTCTTAATGATGTTTTTGGGGACATGGCTAGCCTAGACGACTTAAATTGTGACATTGACATGACAGAGGAACCGGAATGGGCCAATAGATTTATGCATGAGCACTTAGGGGGTGTTACTAGTGCATCTGAACCGGGTCCTCATAAAGAAATTACGTCACAGGACAATACAGGCTGGCTCGATCAATTGTCCTCAAACACCTTGGAATATGTACTAACAGGCCTAGGCTCATGCCATCTCCAACAAATGTAATTGAACAGACTGGAGGTGATATTATTGACAGTTCTATGTCACCCCCCACCGTTCCGCTTATGGATAAAGCAACAACAATGCAAATTGTTGGACCTAATTTTTCCGGGGACATTTTTGGCGATAGTTTTATAACTAGTGAATTGGGTCCTGTGCAAATAGGTGCAGGACATGAGAATAGTAGCATGTCCCCGGAATTACGTGAATTTTATTTGTTAGAGTCTGCTCTAGGTCACTTACAAACATATAGGGTAGATTTTAATCCCCCCGAGGAAAACGTGATTGACGGTGGGGTCATTTTAACAGACCCTGTAAATGTTCTACATAGCTACATCGACCGAATTCGAGCACAAATTGAGATTCATATTCAGAAATGGGGGGGGGGGGTCAAGGGGGGGGGGTTAAAACATCAGTAAATCAAAAAGTTTATTTACAAAAGAGGACATCTGGGGACATTTTTGATTTTCATTTTTCAACTGGCAACCAAACTTTTTACCCTGGTCTAAACGAATTTGAGAGCAACTTTTTCAACTGGGTAAATAAATTAATATTGACTTTGGACACGTTTAACGAGAGTGGATGTTGGTCCACCATTTTATACATTGAAGATATGGATCTGAATCTCAGTAGATTAAAAAAAACTATTTTAAGGGGGGCAGGGGCTGCTTGAAGAAAAAATTGCCTCCCAGATTTGTCGGCTACGGGAGGAGTTCAAAGCTTCGATTTTTACACGGGACTGTAATGCTTTAGATGCGCGCTTCTAGACGTATTCCGAAAAACATTAAAAATTGATTCAACGCTAGTAAAAACAGACAGCCGTGCACGTGACGACGTAGAATCTGTCAGCGCAGAAAACTAAGCTAGTGGCGACGTGAAATACTCATTGTCATTGATCGAGAGAGGGATCGTCGAAAAAGCAACTTTCCCCCTTGGGTTGGGGGTATCGATTCTGCAGAACAACAAATACTGCATAGATGGGGGAAAGAATCCAAATAAAAAAAGAATTATATATTCAGTTAGAACACCGATGGTAGATAATGTTAAAAATTCGGTTTGGGTTATTTATGAGCCTCCCAAAGATATAAATTCCTATGGTCATTTTTTCCCCGTTACAGCAATAAGTCGATTCCTATCTCAAGGCATTAAGAAAGGGGAACGTCTCTATTGCCCCATGTGCCTTTCCCCATTTAGATCTGAGCGAACATTCTCGGATCACAAGAGGCATTTTAAAATTCAAGGCAACCAACGAATTGAAATGCCGGCAGAAGACGAAGATACTTTACAATTTAAAAATTTCCAAAATTCCCTGCTACAAGCTGATAAAGTATCTTTGGATTGTGAATCAAGACTGGTGGAGGTATCAGACCCATCAAGGCCAATCCAGGTTGCAGCGGTAGCTAGCAACCTAGTAAGAGACGATCACGTCCAATGTTAAGAAATATAAAAACCCATAGTTCCTAAAAAAGGAGTCAGATCAGAACAAAAAGTACACCATTAGAACCGCCTTGTCCAAAACCCCTATATAGCAAAGTTTCTGTACCTTGGTTTGAACAGCAAGGGAAATATATTGGCTTGAAAATCAAGAAAATTGACTTTAACCACGTTATTCTCCCCAAACGGATATTTTTTTCTTTTTTCTTTTTTTGTATCCAGAGATAGCTTGGCACTGGAACATCGTAGAGGGTTGTTCAATAGCTCATTTTAAAGGAAATTAATTGGGTTAAAAACCTTTTGTAACTAAAATAAATTATTTCTAAAAGAGAATAAATTTTTTCACCAAAAACTGCATTTTCGATGTCTTCACACTGCAGTCTTTCAAACATAATCGTATACCAGCGGTAAGATTTGAACCCACGCCTCCGAAGAGACTGGTGGCTAACACCAGTGCCTTGGACCACTCGGCCAGGCTGCCTCTCATAAATAAATATATATGTGAATTTGGGTTGCAGCAGTAGCTAGCAACCTAGTAAGAGACGATCAGTCCAATGCTAAGAAATATAACAAAACTCCTAAAAATAGAGTCAGATCAAAACAAAAGTACATCATTAGAATTACCTTGTCTGAAACCCTACTAGATAAATAATGAATGTCATCATAGTTTTATATTAGAGCTATGACGTGAATAGAAAAACACGAAATTATATTGTTGTTTCTGAAGACGTCATGAAATAATATCATTGCGCTATGACGTCAATAAAATCATTACGCCGTGACGTCATAATTACTATATAAGAAGTGTCAGAACTGTAAATGTTCTCATTCATAATTACATAATGGTTTCAATCAAGCAAGCTGCACGCAAGTTGAAAAAACAGTACTACACAAACAACAGAGATAGTATCTTGAAAAAAAAGCAAAGGTATTCAACCGACCAGGCGTATCGAGAAGTAATAATTGAGAGAGCAAAACAAAGGTATTCAACCGACCAGGCGTATCGAGAAGTTATAATTGAGAGAGCAAAAAAACAGCAAGATGTGTTATCACAATGATGAAGATTATAGACATGCAAAAATTGAGACAGCCAAATTATTACAGTATTTATATTTTTACATTAAAAGACGATCACTGAAATAACAAACCATTCCATACATTGGACTTAGTTAGCTACTTGATTGTTTGAGTTTCGTCTCTTACTATTTAAAAGAAGAAAAAGCCGTAGGCTTTTTCCTGTTTGTATTTATTATAGTTAAGAAACGAACTCAAGTCCAAAGAAACTGAACACTGGGGTTCATTCATATTATCTTCATTATTTTAGCTAGAATGTATATAGTAAAGAACGACCTCTCGCCTATACTAAATTTTATAGGCCACATAACTATAGTATAGGCTAGTACAGTTATAGCCCCTAGTAACTGAAGTAATAAAAGGAGTCTTTATATACATATTGGTATTTTGATTATATTCCTTAATAAATCATAAGGTAAAGAACGATCTCTAGTCCATAGTAGTTAATTTAATTTTGAAAAGATTACGGCAGAAACCTAAATGGTTGTATAAGTAAGCTATAAGTTATAAAAGAAGATCTACTGAGATTTGAACTCAGATCGCAGGATTCAAAGTCCTAAGTGGTAACCATTACACCAAGAAACGTTCATATAATAAAAGAATTTAACAGTATGTGATAAAGCAGAGAATCCTAGCAATCCTAGCAATACTATCAAAGAAAGTAAACAGAATTTTTTGCGAATGGTATCAAGTTTTCCATTTCAGGTCAACTAGAGGAGGTATGAAACTAAATTAAACACTACTATTTGTGTCCAGATTTTTAAGAGGGTGTATGTTGTTAAAAATTGCTGAAAATTTTTCTCCAGCATACAAATAGCAGGCCAAATTATAAATTCATAAAAAAACGAAAAGATTTAAAGTATTATTTGGTTTTTCTCTGAAAAGACTATGTCAATATAAAACGAAAAGAAATTAATTAAAAAAACTTTTTCCACAAAATAAGTTTTTCAAAGAAAAGTAAATAACTCCATTAAACAAAAATGAGCCTCCATTAAATCAGCCTCGATTAATAAATGAAATCCAAAACGAACAGAAATTACAATAAATAACCGAGTCAAACTCAAAACGAGTAGAAATTAAGATAAGTAGGGCTCAAAACCCCTATGCCTTCCCAAGGCCAGAACATACTTTGCACTTGAAAAAAAAAATACTGAAAAAAATTCAAATGAATGTGCATTGTCAGTTTAATATACATATACTGATATTTAGTAAACAAAATGTTAATATTACTTAATTTATTAAAGTTATAAAAGTAAACACATTTACATTTTTTCAGTGAAATGCAAATTATGTTCTGGTCTAGGGAAGGCATAGGGGTTTTGAGCCCAACTTATGTTAAAATAAAATTGATTTGTTACGAGAAACTGCATTTTGTTCAAAACTGTAATAGCAAATGGTATAAACATCTTCTTAGATATGAAGATCAAAATAGTATTTTTAACATAATTGAAAGTATGTAGATATAGTTACATAAAATATAGTAATTCCTTTAGAGTTTTAACAAAAGCCAAATTGGTGAATTGGAACTAGAGTAATTCTTGAAAGTTTTGAATAAACTAATTTTATTTAATGGATTGCAAAGTTATTATGTAAACTGCAAAAATATTTACGGTGTCTGAGCAATAAGTTTAATTCTTTAATTCAAACTAGAAAAATACCTGAAAATTTTAAAATTAGTTTTGATTTTTGATAGGTTCTTGATACTTGACACGGGGTTTTATGGATATGTTTTCTGATTCACAAATGATTGTAAGTTTTGTCACTGGCATAACGGTCATATGTGCTGTAATATCAATGTGGTGGGTAGTTAGAAAATATAGAATATTCAAAATAGATACAAAAGATGATAGGAATCCTCTTCCTAATAAGAAGAGTGAGCAGAAACCAGCTAATGAGAATAAGATTATAACTGTTCCATCCTTAAAAGAGTATAATCAAATAAAACAAGAATTTATAGGATTTCCAACCGAAACTTCCTCAGAAACAAATGCTTGGAACAATTTCTTGGAAGCTTTCGCACAATTTTGGGAAGATGTTAGGAAATCGGCTAAGCAAATTAGTAACAAAGAGACTAGGAATGATCTTTTCAACCTTTGCGATAAGGTCCGTGATGACATCTTACCAAAACTAGGAGTTCGACTGGAAGATAAAGAAGAAGGTCAATTTCTTATAAAGACTGAATTACCTGCAGTACTTTTTTACCTGAATTACCTTGCAGTAAAACAAAGAGATGTTAAAAGGCCATAAAAATAAAAGAAACGACAGGAGGAGAGAAAGAAGTCTTCTAAGAAATCACCGAAGGGGCATACTGTATCTAAGTTGAGGTCTTGTAGCTGTGACAGCTTAGCAAGCAAAGGTTGCCGTAAAAGAAAGACAAGCAGTAGACTACAGAGAGTAGGAGACGCAAAGATTAAGAGACTTAAGAGACTGACCGCCATAAGAGACTTTTTGAGACAAGCCATAATTCTCAAGGAGTTTGACTCTGACCGCTCAGGGTCCTCTGATAATGAGTCTTCTCGCAACTCAAGTTGTGGGTCTTCGTCCTTAAGCAGTGAATCTTATAGTCAAAGCAGCACAAATACTGAATCAATTACAAAGAAAAGCGTAAGTAATTTAGAAAGTCTCATTGAAAGCCAAAAGCAAATATCTCTTTCAGAATCTAATAGTAGTAATAGTAAAAGTAATCCCAGAGATTGCGTACACAAGAAATCGCAAACGATTAAGAAGAAAAAAATATTCTCTGATTCGTCTAATTCAGAGTCTTTGAGCAGCGATAGTGATTGTAATTCCAAAAGTTATGTAAGCAAGAAATCAAAAGGAAAAAAGGAAAGGAAAAAATCAAAGGAAAAAAGCAAAGAGCACATATCTCTTTCCGAATCTTATTGTAGTAATAGTGAAAGTAATCCCAGAATTAGCGTACATAAGAAATCACAAACTATAAAGAAGAAAAAAATATTATATGATTCATCTAATTCAGTCTTCGAGCAGCGATAGTGATTGCAATTACAAAAGTTATGTAAGCAAGAAATCAAAAGAAAAAAGGAAAGGAAAAAATCAAAGGAGAAAAGCAAAGAGCACATATCTCTTTCCGAATCTTATTTTAGTAATAGTGAAAGTAATCCCAGAAGTAGCGTACATAAGAAATCGCAAAGGATGAATAAGAAAAAAATATTCTTTGATTTGTCTAATTTAGAGTCTTCTAGGAGTTTTCTAGCAGCGATAGTGAGTCTGCTAGAGTCTTCTAGTGTTGTACTAGAGTCAAAGTGCTGTGGCAGCGATAGTGATTGTAATTCCAAAAGTCACGTAAGCGAGAAATCAAAAGGAGAAAATGAAAGGAAAAATTCAAAGGAAAAAATCCAAGAGCCAATGAAAAAGAAAAAATTATTCTCCGGTTCGTGTAATTCAGAGGGTTCTAACAGCGATAGTGATTCTTCTACAGTCTTCTACAGTGATTGTAATTCAAAAAGTAATGTAAGCAAGAAATCAAAAGGCAAAAAGGAAAGGAAAACATCAAAGGAAAACAGCAAAGAGCATATATCTCTTTCCGAATCTTATTGCAGTAATATTGAAACTCATCCCAGAAGTAGCGTATATAAGAAATCGCAAAAAATGAAGAAGAAGAAAATATTATCTGATTCGTCTAATTCAAATTCTTCTAACAGCCTTCTACCAGTAACAGTGAGTCTTCTAGAGTCTTCTAGCAGAGATAGTGATTGTAATTCAAAAAGATATGTAAGCAAGAGACCAAAAGGAGAAAAGGAAAAGAAAAAATCAAAGGAAAAATGCAAAGAGCAAATGAAGAAGAAAAAATTATTCCCTGATTCGTTTAATTCAAAGTGTTGTGGCAGCGATAGTGATTGTAATTCCAAAAGTCATGTAAGCAAGAAATCAAAAGGAGAAAATGAAAGGAAAAATTCAAAGGAAAAAATCCAAGAGCCAATGAAAAAGAAAAAATTATTCTCCGGTTCGTGTAATTCAGAGGGTTCTAACAGCGATAGTGATTCTTCTACAGTCTTCTACAGTGATTGTAATTCAAAAAGTAATGTAAGCAAGAAATCAAAAGGCAAAAAGGAAAGGAAAACATCAAAGGAAAACAGCAAAGAGCACATATCTCTTTCCGAATCTTATTGCAGTAATATTGAAAGTAGTCCCAGAAGTAGCGTACATAAGAAATCGCAAAAAATGAAGAAGAAGAAAATAATATCTGATTCGTCTAATTCAAATTCTTCTAACAGCCTTCTACCAGTAACAGTGAGTCTTCTAGAGTCTTCTAGCAGCGATAGTGATTGTAATTCAAAAAGATATGTAAGCAAGAAATCAAAAGGAGAAAAGGAAAAGAAAAAATCAAAGGAAAACAGCAAAGAGTAAATGAAGAAGAAAAAATTATTCTCTGATTCGTTCAATTCAAAGTGTTGTGGCAGCGATAGGGATTGTAATTCCAAAAGTCATGTAAGCAAGAAATCAAAAGGAAAAAAGGAAAGGAGACAATCAACGGAAAAAAGCAGAGATTACATATCGCTTTCCGAATCTAATAGTAGTAATAGTAAAGTAACTCCAAAGTTACGTAAATAAGAAATCAAAGGGAAATAGGAAAGGAAAAAATCAAAGGAAAAAAGCAACGAGCACATACATCTTTATGAATCTAATCACTATATTTTATGTAACTATATCTACATACTTTCAATTATGTTAAAAATACTATTTTGATCTTCATATCTAAGATGATGTTTATACCATTTGCTATTACAGTTTTGAACAAAATGAAGTTTCTCGTAACAAATCAATTTTATTTACTATAACAGTACAGTTTCTGTAACAGCTTATCCTATAGTTAAGTTGCCCTTCTACGGTAACGATTCTAGTACAAAACCCGGAAATAAAAATCACAAACAGAAAGAAGCCTATGTCTTTTTCTTATTTGGAATAGTAAGAGACGAACTTTTGGAATAGTAACAGACGACAAGAGAATCAGGCAGCTAACTAAGTACAATATGTGCCCTGGTTTGTTCTTTACTAGTTTCCAGCCATCTCTACAGCTATGATACTAATGAAACTTACATAATCCCTACTTATGATTAATGATCTCTTATAAAAAGAAAAGAAAAAAAAGATGCTGTATATGAAGAATATCGGGGTTTCAGCCATTTTCTTGAATTTCAAGCCAATACACTTCCCTTGTTGTTCAAGCCAAGGGACGGTAAGTTTCCTATTTAGGTATTTGGGACAATGCGGTTCCACTATTGTACTTTTTTTTCTAATTCTGGTTTTTGAGGTATGGAACGGGGCGTGATCGTCTCTTACTAGGTTGCAAGCTACCACTGCAACCCGGATTGACTAAAACCATTTATTATTCTTTTAAATTATAGTCAAGGAACACAAACTAGTTGCGTGTTCCTACGCGCGTGTCCGTCGTGATTCCAATAATAAAATGCAGTTGGAAGAGTTTTTTTGGATATGGATGAGGAGGGTAGTATGGAAAAGTTATTAGTATCTTTAATAAAAACAGCAAACGCCGCAATTTCACGATTGCGTAACACCAACTACCCAATGACATTATCAGATAAGGAGCAACTGGCACTAGAAAAGGGGACAATTTGTTGGGTTTGTAGAGGGGTTTTTGCCCCAAAAGACGTGGTCCAGGTTCATAATCACCTTATTGACCCCAATTCAACGGGTAAAAGTAACTTTCGGGGGTGGGCTCACAATTCATGTAATTTAAAAATTAAACAGCAACTCTTTCTTCCGGTTTTTATACATAACTCTAACTACGATCTGAAGTATGTGCTACCAGCAATGGCACATCTTCAAAGAAATGGAACAGTGGATGATGCATGGCTGATAGACAGCTTTCCCTACATCGGAAAAGTTGCTTGTTTTTGAATTTATGTGGAAATTTGCTGAAGACGAAATTGAGTACACGAACAAAGTTCACATTTTAGATTCATACAGTTTTTTCCCCAAATCATTGAGCGAATTAATTCAAGAGCAAAAAAACGATGACGGCTGAAATGCTGTCCCTCTTCTCAAGCAACAATTTCTAATTGATTTATATGATTTGTTGACGGTCAAGGGCATATACCCTTATGACTATTATTGTTCCATGTCGCGATTCGCCGAGGAAACTATTCCCTCAATTGAATCGCTTCAAGATAGTCTACACGATTGTAGTTGCACCCCTGATGTAAAAAGTTTTGCTAAGAAAATGTCGGCTGAAGGAGGATGTAAAAATGAGTTTGATTACTGAAAACTGTATATGTCAGGGGATTTGTTAACACTGTTCGACATTATACGTAAAAATACGGATAGAATCAATGAGGAGTTTAATCTTGATTTGGGCTATTATTTTTCATCTCCTCATATGGTGATGGACCTCATCCTAAAAATTAGCGGGGAAAAAATTGGGCTAATCACAGACATTGATCAGCATCTGTCCATCGAAAGGTCAATCAGGGGTGGATACGTTTTTCACGGGGATCATATCTTGGAAACTGATCCAACTGGAGAGAACACGGGGACAAAATCGGATGCAGTTTTCCTTGATATGAATTCTCTCTACCCCTCGGCCATGTCCCATTATGCGCTACCTTGCGGTGACAATAAATGGCTCAATGACCCTCAGGCTCGCCATCTCCCTAACATTGCCGACGATAGTGTTGAGAAGAATGGACCGGTTGGATGGTTTTTTGAAATTGTTGAGGAGATACCAGTAGAGCTTCACGATTCAGTAAAGGATTTTGTTTTCCCGTGCATCAATAGACCTGTGACTAGGGACTCTTTGAGCCCCCGCAATAAGCGTTTAGTCGAGGTGGACGGATTACATTGGTCACCTTAAAAACAAAAAATTATTGCTGACCTTCTGCCACAAAAAATATTGTTGTACATCATGTGACCTCAAAATGGATGTGCAACACCGGTTTCAACATACAAAAGGTTCACAGAACCCTCTAGATTAGCCAAAAACTATATCTGAAAACGTCCGCTGAAACCTTTGTCAGCGAATGTATAGAAGCGCAAACAAACGCCAAACAATACAGTTTTTAACACATTGTGAATCTAAGTATTGGCACACTATGTAAGTGTATGTACTTTAAATTGTCGGAACAGCATTAATAACTACGAACCATTTGTTAAAAATATTGTCAATTCGAATTAAACTTCCTTCACAATCATTGGCCCAGACATGGTACTATTCAATAGAAAAAAAACGTATTGTATTGAATAAAAATATTACTGCAGGCAGTGCGATCTTGGAGATCTCTAAAAAGCTCATGTTGGAATTCTACTACAATGTGGCTAGGGTACAGTGGTCGGAAAAGGGGCAAGTAGAGGTCTGCTACGGGGACACAGATTCTCTACTGTTAAAAGTAAAAACCCCAAATCTAATTGATGATTTGGCACACGATGAAATTATTAGCTGACGGATGAACTAAGCCATTGGGAGTAGTCTTTACCCAGAGCTAGTGAAACATCGGGCGCCCAATCAGCTCTTATTTTTTTAATCTAAAACGGAGAGCGACATGATTTCCAGTGGTGTGTTTGTAAGTCCGAAGGTGTACTTTATACAGACACACGACGAGGAAATCAAGAAACGTTGCAAAGGAGTACCCACGCGCTATGTGGATAAGAATTTCGACATGGACATCTATAGGAATTGTATTGTTGAAAAAACCAATTCCACGAGCCAAATTGCTGGCAATTCGTTCCCTCAACTACAGGAACTTTACTGTAAATGTACAAAAAATTGCCATGAGTACCATCTCCGACAAGGTCTATGTTTGTCAAGACGGTATGACTACCCTCCCCCTTGGACACTATTTAACTTCAGACCGGGCCGAATGTGTTATCCATAGAGAAAGTCTCGGTTTGAATAAAGTCCAATAAATTTTTCCCAAAACCTTTGGGGGCGGGGGGCCTCGCGGCCCGGGAGGGGGCCGCCAGCGGGGGGCGCACCGCCAGCCACTACCAAAGTTATCTTTTTTGACTTAGAGCAGATTTTTTTGTGCTTTTGTAAATATACATGTTTCATTGAAATTAAAAAGTGATATTATTTTAAGTGCTTTATTCTAATAAATGATGTATTTTTCTATAAATAGACAAACAAAAAAAGTGTATTTATTTAAGTGGTTTTTTTCTCTCTCTGCCTATGTAAATGTTGTATTTTTATTATAAATGAATTTTAAAAAAAAGTGTATTTTTTTCATGTTTAATGTGCTTTTTTTCAATGTAGTATTTTTTTAAGTATTGTTACTTCTTCTTCTTATTATTCTTGAACGGAGTAGCACTAGAAAAACTGTCGATCCATTAGATAGCTATGGTGTACAGTTAGTTGTCCAAGTGAAGTGTTGAAGGAAATATGTATCAATTCGAAACACTGTTCAGATTGATTCTACGTTGGCCGTCAATATCGGGAAAAACAACACTCTTAATTAAAAATTGCGATAAAAAGTTTTTTTGGAAAAGCCGAAAAAAATCTACTATTGTTACAGTATTTGGCAGGAGTCATACGATAAAATAAAAGCAATTGCCACCACGGGATTGATGCAGATGTAGTTCATACAGGGACTTTATGTTTTCAACATTATTGAAGCAAACTCTTGGCTGATTATTGACGGTCTGGCTGAATCTATTGAACAAAGGTCCGAGGAAATGCTGCAACTGTTCACTGTTCTCTCTCATCATGAACAGATTTCTGTTACTCTGGTTTTACACAATCTCTTTTATAAGAGAAAATGTGTGCAAAAAATTTCATTCAACTTAACTTACTATATAATCTAAAGAGCTGTTATTTCTTATCTCTCGCTAATAAATCTAAATAAACAAATATATCCAGGTGCCCCATAATTTCTGCTATCAGCGTATAATCATGCAACTAATAAACCCCACGGTTATGTCCTATTAGATCTTAATCAAAATACACCCGAGGATCTGCGTGTAGTCACAGATATTTTCGACAATGAAATTACAGTATATCTCCCCGTGAACACTAAAAAGACCTATTAGTCGGTATCATGACACTGAAGAAACTACATGAAAATAGACATCTGTTTTCAGTTCTAAGCACTTCAAAACCACTGCTTAGGAAAGTCATACTCAAACATGGTATTGACAATGATTTCGTCGATCTAATATCTGAACTTTGTTTAAATTTGACCGAGGGTAATGTTCAACATTCAGAATTAGTTAAGCAGCAGGCAAAGCAACATTGTTTCACTGTACATACAAGGGCCTCTTAAAAGAAAGGAAAGAATTTTAAAAAGAAGAAATTTCTTCAGGTGGGTGGTAGTCTTTTCACGATTTTACTGAAGATATCTGCAAGACTTATAAACAATTTACTCTACAAGGCTAAGCCCTATAAGTTGACTCCAATAAAACCCGCTCCCTCACCCGTGGAACACTTTGAGGACAATTTGAATAAATTCCTTGACAACGAGAATATTGAGGATGATAAAAACTGCTGATAAAAAACTTTTACTTCAAGATGCACTTCACCGAGTGGACAATCATAAGCCCTATCGTTTGAGGGCTACTGCTGCTATTGATCACAAAAAAGAGTCATCTCCTCAAGAGTCTGCTGCTGCTGGAGCACAATTAAAGAAGGAGGAACTGGATTCAATTGAATTGAACTTTACATCTATTGAACTCATCTATACAACTTTCTAAATACATTAAACTTCCCCAAAAGTCTTATTAGCAATAGACAAATTCTAAAAAAAATAAATGAACATGCATCATTGTCAACACCATTAAAATATGAAGAAGAAGAAGAAGATTTTAAATCAATTTTGGAAAATACTAGCACATCACTCAGAGCTATACAAAGGGAAAGACGTATCAACTCAAAGTCACCACTACCACCACCCACCGCCAGTATACACAAGGTTAACGGACGTTACGCATCGTGTTTACGTTCAAAATGGTTCAAGTTCTGAAAGTCGTTTTTGGCAATATTGGTGAAGCGGAGAGTTTAAGTTCACCCCCCACTTTTCCATAGGTCAAGTAGGTTCACGCTAAAAGCGTACAGAACTATCTACAAAATGAATCAAGTTACACTCTCTATAGAAATCATAGACTTCGTGCTAATCATTATCAAAAAACTAAAGCCTTTTTCCCCTTGCATATAATGCAAGCAGATCTCCTAACTCTAGATGAGATTCAAAGACGTCACATAACACCTTACAAGTACCTTCTATTTGCAGTTAGTGTTTATAGTCGCTAGGCTTATGCCATTCCATTGTGCTCGAAGAGAGGTATTGAAATTGCTCAGGCAATTGAAAGTATTCTCGAACAGGATTCATATAAAAAAATTCAAACAAATCGTGGTTGTGAATTTGTTAATCCCCATGTTGCAAAAGTATTAGAAAATCATAGGATACTGCTGTATCATGCTCATAGCCTTATCCAGGCTGCAAGGGTCAATCGGGGGGATAGACCTCTTTGGCCAATTATTACAAGGTATTTTTCATTGGAATAAACATCGGCTCATATTCATGATCGGGATAAAATTAGGTTGATTCATTTTCCTCATGCTCATCGATCATTGTTAAGCACTACACAAATAATATTTCATTATTCTAACAAGAGTACAAATGACACTATTCTTAATAGACATTCCAATTTGACGACTGCCAAGAAGAAAAATAAATTCAAGGTTGGTGATACTCTTCGAATTAATAGAACAACTAATTTATTGAAAAGGGGAATTACTTGTGGTCCACCGAACTTTTTAAAGTGGCAAAAATCCTAGACAATAAACATAACTTATCGTTTGCGCGATACCAAAGATGAAGAGATTCTCGGCAGCTTTTATGACTATCAACTACAAAAAGTTAAAAATAATATTGAAATCTATCAAATTGAAAATATATTAAAGACTCGTACTCACAGTGGTAAGAAACAGTTACTTGTTCGGTGGCTAGGATACAACTCTGATTTTGATTCTTGGATCGCTGTTGAAGATATTGACAATGCCAAATGATTTCTATGTAACATTTAAGTCCAACGTTTCCGATCCTCTCTACAACGACTTGAATACGACAAGTGATTTTTTGACAAAACTCTCCCCCGCCATCAAATTTGACAGTGCGTATGAAGTGGCTCTTGTCGACTGTATTCTCAAAAATACCTATGACATCCTGAGAAAGGATCGTGTGTATGATATAAAAGTTAAACCATTCGATTGGACACTCTTTGTCGACTATGAATGGGTTGAAGCACTTAAATCTAGTGAATATCCACATGCCAAATTGAAATATATTGAATACGATAATATAACAGATTTGTGTCGTACAATCAATAGAAAAGTCACATATCGTAGGAATAGTAAATTCCATTTTAATTATTCATTGGAACACTATAGGATTTACATTACCTCACCTGTTGACACTGAAATAATTATTCTCAATGATAATCTGAGAGACGTTCTTGGCTTTAAACAGAATACGATCAATGGGAAAAATGCTGGCACCGTTCACGGAATGGATCAAGTTATTTTTGCTGATTTTCCATCTGGTTTCGCCTCGGACTCTTGCATATTTCTCTATGCATCCTTTGTGTAAAAATCGAGAGTCGGTAATTCAAATGTTCTCCTCCTACGTGTTCTTGAACGAAAAACAACTCATGAACTTGTTCATCAATATAATATAAAGCATCTTCAGTATGTTCCTTTAAACACTTCGTATTTGGAACTCTGTCAGTTAACACTAAGAAGTGAATTGGGTGATCCTCTAGCAATAAAAAAAAGCTAAGCAGTGATTACATGTCATTTTCGACCCATTGTCGGCGACAACACAATCACCTAAAATGAGCAATAGAAGAATTCAATTTGTCTGCCCCAATATCGATTGCTATGTTGGTGCTTTGAGTCCACGTCAAATAGGCAATGGATTGGACTACTACAAGGGTCGTACTACAATGTCTGGCTATGGTCTTGGTAGCTGGTCTGCTAGGCTATTTCGTTCTGCACTACCCCTTGCCAGAAAATATCTTGTGCCTGCTTCATCAAATTTTGCTGCCTCCACACTACAGGACTGGGGGTCGGGCAAGAATTTCAAGGAGAGTGTTAAGGAAAATGTTAGATCTTCAGCAAGAGCCGTTGGTGAGCAACTAAAATCTCGACAAAATGGGGAGGGATTGAAAAGGATGCGTGCACGTCATTCACTCAGCAGTCTTCAACCAGGCGGGAAGCGAAGGACATCAACAAGGACTTTGAGAAATAAAACAAGGAAGACAAATAAGTAGAAGAAGAAGAAGAAGAAGATTGTTAGATAAAAGAAGGATTTCTTCTCTTAAGATGACTTATCTCCCCCACAAGTAAGCATATCCATCAATTAGTTCCTCATTGAATCTATTCAATGCTGAAAATGTTGATGTCAGTGTCAAGTATGGCTACTATGAACAAATTCATCCCCAACAACCCCTCTCGTAAAATATACACTTTCAAATATTTTCCAATGAAGACTATTTCATTGATTTGTCTTCAACATTTATTGATTTAAATTTTGTAGTGAAGAAAAAGTCAGATAGTACAACTCCAAATGCTGCCGATGGTCTCTCCTACGAAAACTGTATTCTACACAATTTATTCAAACAAATTAATGTATTTATTATTGGAACATTGGTGAGCACTAGCAATAATTTACCAAACTATGCAAGCTACATACAATTTATGATGATGACACCAAAGGCATACAAGGAGTTGAGAGGACAATCATTGGGCTATGAATATCGATTAGGTATTGATACTGACGGTGATTTGACTATTGTCGTGACCCAAGAGTATCGTCTGGTTGGAAAATTAAATCATGAGATATTCAGCATATCCCAATGGTTATCCCCCAATGTCAAGATTGACATAAAGTTACAACTTGCCCCATCTAATTTAATTTTCAGAAAAAAACTTCCTGCAGCACCCGATGAAAATGTCATTATCACATCGGCAATTCTCCACGTCCGAAAACTACAAGTTATGAGCTCTGTTGCATTGGCAGTGGAAAAGCTAAGAGCCAATGGCAACAACATTAAACTTCTTGTCCCCCATACGATCACCAATCAACGTCACATTGCCACTGGCTCTCGTAGCTATAGCGATTCATCATTTATCAATGGAGAAATCCCATCAAAATTGGCTTTGGCCTTTGTGAAAAGTGGCAGTGCTGTTGGATCCTGGACTGAATCCCGCAATGATTTTAATTTTTTCGGTCTATCTAGCCTTGTGTGCAAAGTGAATGGTATTCCTCTGTACACTCTATCATTTGAAAAAAAATCCTATAGAACTCTGTACGAGTTGACCATGCAATCCCTAGATCATGACTCCCAACTATTTGAAAATGGAATAACCGATTCAATGTTTTCAAAAAATCATGGCGTAATTGTTTTGGACTTGTTGGGGACTCAGGATTTGAACATAGTACTAACAGGGAATGTAAATTTAGAGTGTATATTTGCCGATGCTTTGACTGAGAGTATCACGCTAATATCACTGAGTCAATTTGAAACCTATTGGGAAATCACACCCGACGGCAGTGTTCTACTAGACATAGCCCCATGAAAACAAACCAAATAATCAATGTATTTAGTCTGGATCCATAGATGTTCCAATACAAGTCCTATTGCATACCTTCGGACTTCGTTGAATAAATTCCAAGTGTTGGCAATACCCTAATCATTGTTAATAGCAGTCCATCGACTTTGAAGACAGGCCATTGGCTATGCATCTTTCAAACAACGAAGAATATTGAATTTTTTGATCCTCTTGGCGTATCGTATAAATTCTACACTCAGCAACTTTATTGAAAGCAGTGGGAAAACCATTATTCAAAATCAACGAAGAGTACAGGATTTAACGACTAAGACATGTGGCTTTCATGCACTACTCTTTTTCATGTTCAGATGTCGTGGCTATACTTTCAAGCAGTTTCTCGACATCTACGTTGACTTACCTCGATTGAACGACTTTCTAGTGGAAAATATACTTACAAAAATATTTAATATTGATTTTAGTGCCGTACGAATAAAATGTTCTAAAAATGTATGTGAAATTGTTTATTAATAGATGATAAAAATTTATATACATGATAAAATGACTTTTTTACTCTTTAGATTTCATCTTCTACTAGGTATAGGTATTTGCCGACAACAACTAGTGCAGGTAGATTATCTGAATTCACAGTGTACTGATCCTGATGTACTGCAATGTCAGGGTCACATTTTCTACAGTACAGTGTAACTTCATTCTTGTCATATCTCTTTGTATAGTCAATGACACTATTTTCATTCATTCTATAGAATTCACATGTTTCAATTTGCTTATTTGAAGCAACTTCACAAACAGTGTCCTCAAGTGTCGAATCACATTCCGTCACAGCCAAATAAAAATTAGTGGGCTTATAATCATAACACCCATTGTCTTCACAACGATGAAGTAGAAACCATATTCTTTTGTTGTCCCAATAGTTGAATCGTTGACCCGTTTCCTCCTCCCAGAACAATCTAAAACCACGACGATACCAATCTCGTAGCAATAAACTAAAATCACGGTTAGGATTCTTTCCAATCATACCGGGATATGTATTCTCCCACTGATTACATTTATCATAATAGCAATTGGAGCATAGGTGCCCTCTAGGATGAGAGTCACACACCTCTTCAAAACAGGAATTACAGCCTTTAATTTGTACAGCATATCCTTTATGCAATTTACACGGGTTGCATAATCTACACTTTTCATCATACTCGTCAATCATTGTGCAATTCTCACATGATGACCAGCTGCCCAGTGTGTACATACATAGGGTACATGTATGGAACATTTTTTTCATGTGTTGACACTCTCACTGCAACAATGAAACTGAGCTAGCAACAACAAAAATTGTCTGAGATAGAGAGAGAGAAGAGTAAATTATCCTTGAATATCATCTTTGTCATGAAAAAAAAGTCCAAGTCTTCAGAAGTTGTGTTCAAAAGTATATCTAAAGTGTCATTTTGCTGTGTTACGATCATTATATTAATAAATTTTGTAAATGCATTTGAATCACGGCATAGATGCTTCATACAATAGTCTAATGATGGAGAATCAGTTTTTTTTATATTAACAAGCATTCTCCGAGAAAATATCTTCCTTTGAATAGACAACTCTAGAAAATCATCGTCTAGAATCAAACGTTTTTCCAAAAGCACTAGATTCCCCAAGATTAGTTCTTTTTCAAATCTACCCATTTTTTAGTCCTAACTCTCTCACAACCGGCTTCAGGACAACCAGAACTTACTTTTCTGCTCTAAAAAATATATGCTAATCTAAAATAGAAATAAAAATACCTTTGATTCGGAAACAACTTTATTGAAGATAATTAAAACAAAAATATTCATTGATGCATTTTGTTCTCATCAATATATTTCGATAGGAAATCTAATGCTGACCGAAGTTTATTTATATGGAGAATATTCACTTTTCCAGCAAAACATAGTTGCTCCTCCTGCTTAAACTTGCTTAATGATATCACGTATCTAGCATACATAATGTCCCATTCAAGGCATAGTCTACAACCAGCGGTTATTTCCACAGCTACATTGGGTACTCGTGTATCGTTGCTGCTGCTGCCGGCTCCATCATTAATCTCCAGTAATGTAAATGCACCACTCATTTTTTCTCTAATAATATCTTCTCAAATAAACTATTCTCTTGTAATTCAATGACCTTACTAAAATTAAGTTCAGAGTATACCTTTCTGTTTACTCAAATTCAACTTCACACTCAAGACGTCATCTATAAAGTAAACTCCATTACCTTGTGGGTTCATAAAAAACGAATTCTATAATAAAAACTAGTTCGGTTTAGTAATGCAAGAACGATAATACTCTATAAACATATTTGTCCACATTATGCCTTGCCAAATAACCGGTCTGGTAATCATAGCATGGGAATTGCTATACCCGCGAGCAAAATGGTACTTAGATATCTTATAGACTGACCTGTTAATTCTTTATATCACTTTGGAGTCATCAACATTTGTTAAATGTAACGTGTATAATTTGATAAATTGCTGCTTGTACTCACTATATCCCATTTATGTAAACATTAATTTATTTAAACAAATTGTGTTGTTTACATACAGCATTACGTAAAGTTTCCATGAAACAAACCCTCTAAAGCCGGATGGATTTATTGTTAGACTTTTTGACTACCTCATTTAAATTAATAAATATGGATGATAAATCTATAGAATAATCTTATTAGAGAAAATCTGAAAATGTAAGCTTTTGGAAAATGGCTGTTGTGTTTTCTGTTTTTTTTTGTTTTGTTTTTTTGTTTTTTTTTGTCTTTAGTGGCCATATCTTTCGCTTCCTTCCTGGGTAAAACCTGATGCGTTAATGACTAACACACGCCCTTTTTAAATCTTCTCCACTTTATTGAGATTTTAATTGTTCACCAGCCACTTTTGTCTTCGACTCCCACACGTCCACTACCTATTTATATATTATTTGAAAAAAACTACGTTTTCTAAAGAGTTAAAGAGGCTGAGTTACAAGGTCGAACCTTAAAACGTACAGGGATTAGGAGGCACAGTTGGGGGGCTGTCGCCCCCCAACCCCCGCTTTCACAGCCTTTAAATAAAAAAAATTTTTAACTGAAAGTAAGGAGCGACATTAAAACTTAAAACGAACTGAAATTTTTCCGTATATGAAAGGGGCTGTGCCCTCCTCAACGCCTCGCTCTTTACGCTAAAGTTTTTATTGTTTAAAAAAAAGAGTTGTGAGAAAGTCAAACTTTAGCGTAAAGAGCGAGGCGTTGAGGTGGGCACAGCCCCTTTCCATATACGGAATAATTTCTGTTCGTTTTAAGTTTTAATGTCGGTCCTTACTCTCAGTTTAAAAATTTTTTTTTATTTAAAGGCTGCGAAAGCGGGGGTTTGGGGGGCGGCAGCCCCCCAACTGTGCCTCCTAATCCCTGTACGTTTTAAGGTTCGACCTTGTAACTCAGCCTCTTTAACCCTTTAGAAAACGTAGTTTTTTTCAAATAATTTCTGCACGTTTTTGTACAGTTTATTACTTATTATTGCTTGACTAACTGTTAGCTGATCGTGTCAGGAGTTAAAGATGGGGGCTGCCGCCCCCCAAACCCCCCACTCTTGAACATTCTTGTGTTAAGGTTTCTAATTCCTGAATACTCAAATCACGTCGTACAGGGTGCCTCCTAATCCCTGTACGTTTTAAGGTTCGAACTTGTAACTCAGCCTCTTTAACAGCCCCCCACTGTGCCTCCTAATCCCTGTACGTTTTTACGTTTTAAGGTTCGAACTTGTGACTCAGCCTCTTTAACAGCCCCCCCCCCCCAACTGTGCCTCCTAATCCCTGTACGTTTTAAGGGTCGACCTTGTAACTCAGCCTCTTTAACTCTTTAGAAAACGTAATTTTTTTTTCAAATAATTTAGAAAAGAAACTGAGTTTCTTTTTAAACTTTAAATTCAGTATATAAAAAATCTGCTCTGACGGTGAATCGAACCTGGTTTTCCGGCTGACAGTCAGGAGTCTCCACCGCTGCACTAAAGAGACACAATTGTAATTGTTTTTTAGTAAGGGGAATCTATTTTTAACGCAAGCAATTCCCCACAAAACTTGATATTTGGTTTTTGGAAAACAGGGAAAGAGTGATCAGATTGAGCTGAAGTTTCGAGGATAAGCTCCCAGGCCCCAGGAAAGCTTATCCTCTAAATTTCAGCCCGATCAGACAACGTTAAAAGGGGGCTGTCGTGGGAAAAATTAACATGGGCTCTTATAAGAAAACGAGGTTTTTCGTAAATGTAAATTCGGGGGATAATTTTTTCGGTCTGAAAATATCAAAAGGCCCTAACAGGTCGAATTCTGCTTCGAATGAGTCCCCATTCACCCGGATCAGTTGCCAACTGTGGCCTGTAGGCGTGGCTAAGAAGAAAAAAAAATTTTGAACTTTAAGTGGTTATATTTGGTTTTTGGAAATCAGGGAAGGAGTGATCGGATTGAGCTGAAATTTCGAGGATAAGCTCCCGGGCCCTAGGAAAGCTTAACTTCTAAATTTCAACCCGATCAGACAACGCTAAAGGGGGGCTGTGGTGGGAAAAATTAACATGGGCTCTTATAGGAAAACGAGGTTTTTCATAAATGTAAATTCGGGGGATAATTTTTTCGGTCTGAAAATATCAAAAGGCCCTAACAGGTCGAATTCTGCTTCGAATGAGTCCTCATTCACCTGGATCAGTTGCCAACTGTGGCCTGTAGGCGTGGCTAAGAAGAAAAAAAAATTTGAACTTTAAGTGGCTATATTTGGTTTTTGGAAAACAGGGAAGGAGTGATCGGTTTGATTAGTTTGAGCTTGGGCTACAAAATGCGATTACCGCTGTCTCTCTGCGACCGCTAGGACCGGAAATCGCTTAACATTGTGGTGGGTCGCCTCTTTATAGAGGCACAAGTGTGCCTCCTTGATTAGGCAGATTAAAATCGATGTAAACCTTTTTTTTTATCGATTCCGAGTCCTCTTAGTGTTGAATGCTTTGCTGTGTTCAGTGTGTTGATTAAAAAAAAAAAAAACACGGAATCGATAAAATTAAAAACGGTTTTTTGTGTGCTTGTCGTCGCGGATGGTTTAAAATCTTCGTATTTTGCTTCTTGTTCTCCTTTTGGATGTTTGATTACCATTCTGACTTAATGTTAACTGTTTTTAATCTTATTTGTTACTAGAGGCTTTGTATTGTTTGAGGAATGTAAATGATTTTAAAAATGAGACTGAGCAACTACAGTTCAAAGATTAGTTACATTAAGTAGCTACAACTGCTACGACTACGAGTAGATACTCAAGTTTTTGTTGAAACGACAAGATTATAACTCTTACCACGTATGACAATTTGATTTGTTGGTTTGAGTATTATTTTATCATTCAGATAATATAACAATCCTTTATTTGGTTCACGATATGAGACTAGATGTAAATGTTATATGTTCATCACAATTCCTTCTTTGAGCAATTATCATTTTGGCAAGGCAATTGTTCGATTGCAGAAACAGTGTTCTGTTACATGATAGCTATTTTAAGTACGGATTGTGTGCTTGGATGCTGAATTTCCCTTTAAATTTACAATGACTATAAATTATTTAGAATTGACTAATGGAAAATTAAACAATTTTTTGTCACGCCCTGTGAATATTTGAAAATTATCTAAAACTGTTTAAAAAAATACATTTTTTTTTTTATCTCTTTATATTCTTGATCTAAAACAATTTTCCAATTTAATTTAGGAATTTAGTTTTGACAAGTTCAAATTTTGGAAAGGTCATTTTTCAAATTGACTGAGACTCAATTGAAAATCAACATTGTAATTATCTCTAGCTAGGAACAAGTTAGTTTTCCCGTTTGTTCTGAATGAGAGACTGTGATTAAGTTTAAGAAATCAACCTCCTCTCTTTGCAAATTGAATAAAAAAACAAGTTTTTTCAACTGAAAGTAAAGAGCAACATTAAAACTTAAAAGGAACAGAAATTATTATGTATATGAGGGGGTTTGCCCGCTAGTCAATACCTCGCTCTTTACGCTAAAGTTCGAGTTTTGTTCAAATTCTTTAAGAATGACCTATGAATCCCAAAGGCGGTTTAATTAGAATAGATAGGTCTTTTGAAAGTACTAAAAAAAAATTAGCGTAAAGAGCGAGGTATTGACTAGGGGGAGAACCCCCTAATATACGTAATAATTTCTGTTCGTTTTAAGTTTTAATATTGTTCCTTACTTTCAGTTGAAAAAACTTATTTTTTTATTTAATTTCTGATCGTTTTTTAAATAATGCTGGGAAATCCGACACCTCCTTCATATAAATGTTCCTTCTTCCATGAAAGCAGCCTCCATGGAAAGATCCTCCCACATTACCCCCTCCTCTGACCCCCCCCTCCCCCACCTGAAAAAAATCCCTCCTGAAAACGTCTGTATACTTCCCAATAACCAATACTATATGTAAACGATTGGTAAAGTTCATAACTTGCAGTCCTTTCCCTGGGTACTGTGGGGGATTAAGGCATACTCAAAGATATATTTATTAGATTTTTGACTATGTTGAACAAAATGGCTATATCAAAATTTTGATAGAGTGACTTTGGGAAAAAATGATCTTGGGAGGGGGCCTAGTTGCCCTCCAATTTTTTGGTCACTTGAAAAGGGCTCTAGAACTGTTCGAATAAGCCCTCTCGCGATATTCTACGACCACTGGATCGATACGATCACCCCTGGAAAAAAAAACAACAACAAATAAGCACGCATCCGTGATCTTTCTTCTGGCAAAAAATCCAAAATTCCACATTTTTAGCTTGAAACCTCTACACTAGGGTTTTCTGATACGCTGAATCTGATGGTTTGATTTTCATTAAAATTCTGTCGCTTTTAGGAGGTGTTTCCGCCTTTTTTTCTAAAATAAGGCAAATTTTTCAGGCTCGTAACTTTTGATTGGTACGACTAAACTTGAATCAGCATAAAAAATCAAATTCTTTTGATGTATCTGCTGGTATCAAAATTCCATTTTTTTGAGTTTCGGTTACTATTGAGCCGGGTCGCTCCTTACTTACAATTCGTTACCATAAACTGTTTGATAAGCACAGGCTATCAGAATAAAATAGCAAGTGAAACATCTTTATGTGAATCACAGGTGATTCAATACTACTAATAATACTACTAACGACTCACTACAGCACCAAGCCGCCTGAGGCCAACACAGCTAAGCGCGCTCCTACTCCATCCCAATATTATCAAAACCTCTCTCTTTACATGCCCACGGGAAGTTCCCAATTCCCTTAAATCTTTCTTTATGAGGTCCTCCCACCCCAGACGGGGACGACCTGCTTTCCGTTTAGCCCTAGACGCTTGGCCGAAAAGAACAATCTTCGGCTATCTGTCATCCTTCATCCGCACAACGTGCCCTAGCCACCTCAATCTTTCTTTCATTATAGCCCTAGCGAGCGATATTGAACCACATTTTTCGTACAGCCTGTTGTTTTAAATACGGTCAGTCAGCCGGATACCCAGAACAATCTTTAAGCAATTTCTCTGAAAACATCTTGCAAATGTTCATCCACTTTTTGGAGCGTCCATGCTTGAGAGCCATGTTTGACCACTGTCATCACCGTAGCTTCTAATATTCTAATTTTGGTTTGCAGACTTATATTCCTATTCTTCCAAACTTTTTTTTAACTTTGAAAACACACCCTGAGTCTTGGCTATTCTACTTTTAACATCTTCGCTGCTCCCACCTTCTTTACTAATAATACTACCAAGGTAAGTGAAGCTACCCCCCTGATCAATCTTTTCATTACCCAACGTCACCTTTTCATCTTCACTTGTTCCTAGCCTTAGTGACTTAGTATTCCTTACATTAATTTTAAAACCAATTCTAGAACCCTGAACTCGCAAAACCTCTAAAACTTCATTCATTTTACTCACACTTTCATCTAGGATGCTTAAATCATCAGCATAATCCAAGTCCAGGAGACTTTTTCCTCCCCATTTGATTCCGTGGTCTCCCATTGCCTTTCATGTGCTCTTTAAGACTAAGTTCATAGAAATAATCTATGTAAATGGGGATAGAACAAAACCCTGCTTAATTCATGATTCAAAATAAAAACAGCAGCTAACCTCATTTCCTACATTTACCGCAGCATTGTTATTCACGTACATAGCACTAATCACTTTAATGTATTTGTCTGGTATACCATACAAGGATAAAACCTTTTCTAAAGACCTTCTATCAACAGAATCGAACGCATGCTCATAATCTATAAAACTGAGGACCAAAGGTGATTCACAACTGAGGCACTTTTCAATTATCATCCTAAGAGTGAAATTTTGGTCGACACATCCTCCATCTTTTCTAAAACCGCACTGTTCTTCTCTTAAAACTTTGTCTACGGCATCTCTCAGTCTAAAAAGTATCATATTACTAAGTAATTTGCTACCTACAGAGACCAGACTAATGCCTCGATAATTACCACACTTACGCTTATCACCTTTCTTATAAAACGGTTTAATTAAGGTTTTCCTAAAATCGATAGGTACTTTCCCTTTTCCAAAAATCCTATTCATAATCTTCAGTAGCTTATTTCTAACCTCAGAGCCACCGTATTTAAGTAATACATTACCATACTATCAGGACCTGAAGCCTTATTATTTTTTAATCCTTTTAGCTCTGTTGCTAATTCCTCCTCATAAAACAAATCTTCCTTCACATCCAAGGTATCACAAACTTTTTCATTTTCCTCTATATCTTTTCCTGCAACTCTGTTTCGGTTAAGCAAATTCTCAAAATGTTCGGCCCATCTCTCTTTAGTTTTTTCCTCATCGCTAATTGTGGTCCCATTCCTATCTTTAACTGGGCCAAGTCCGGATTTAATACTCCCTCTCAATTTGTTAATATGCCAGTAGAATATTTTACTATTATGCCGTCTAGCAGCATCGAGTTCTACCTCTCCATCTGCATGTTATGAGTTCATATGCATAAGTTGTACTGGGTTTATTCAAATAAAGCCATTGTTCTTTATCTAGTTATTGAAGAGCGAACTCCTGTAATTGGATCACTTTTTCAAGTTACAAGGATTAAATTTCGTATTGTTTTGGACTTTGATATTGCGTAACTTGATGCAAGTGTAGACATCTATGTTCGGTTTATAGCATTCATTATGGCTGTCACTCAAGCAGCGTTTGATGAAGAAATAAAACGGCATCAGGTATCACTGGATGAAATATTTGTAGAGTAGAAAAATTTTTCGGTCTCGATAATCGCCCTTTAGGGCGATGTTTGGCAAACATCGGCAGAAAATGCGAAACTACGAGATGACTCTAAAAAGCTTCGAAATGATCTAGAGCAGGAGAAATTGCGGAACAACGATTTGGAGAGTAAGCTTTTGGACATAGAAGTGAGAGAAAGAAGGTTAAATTTGATTGCTCATGGCCTACCTGCTGAAAAACAAAATCAATCAATGACTAGCAACGTAAAGTCTCTCCTTTCTGACAAATTGCAAGTTACCGAGAATATTTCCCTTACCAAGTGGTATCGCCTTACAAAAAATAGTGGTGCAAACATCACTAGTAAGAAAACTAGGGGTTGACTGGCCCCTATTTTTATATCGCTAGACACCGATCATAATATTCAGGCGATTCTCAGTGCGGAGGATAAGTTGAAGGATAGTAGAATTGGCATTTGTACTGATCTTCCGCCCAAGCTAAATTTTCTGGGGAATGAGCTGTTGTCTGGGAAATTTTATATGTTGGATGAGTTTGGTTAAGCCCGGTCCTCATTTCGCCATTTAGGCAACGCTGGTGACTTGAAAACTACTTTTCGTTCAATGGGTGCACCGGAAAGTACCAACAGAGACCAGAGCTAGCAGGAAAAGTTAGAAGCACGGCTGGCTTCCCCTTAAAAAGCCATAGTGAAGAGGCAGCTTCAGATTCTCTTTAGCTTGATTTTATTGAGGATATTATTTGATGAAAACACGAGACAAGATACCTTGATTTTCAGTTTTTTTGGTCGATTGACTTTGGAAAGGAAATGCGTGATTCGGGTTCGGTTCATCTTATGCGAACAAAAAGGGATCAAATTATGGCTCGATTGTAAAAACCCTCCGTGTTCAGACTAAGTTAAGACTGACTAGTTGCGGTGATTAACAATGAACTTCCCCTTGGCGAGATTATTTTCATTACTTTTGTTTTTCTGTTCTTCTGTATGTTTTTCAGTTCAAATACGATCCCATTTTTTTTTATTGTGCGGTATTTTATCCCTCTGTAGCATATTATGAGTTTGATTTTCTTTCTTTTTGGTGTGTTTATTTTTAATAATCTCAATTAATTGGGTATAATACTTCTTTTTGTATCCGTATTCATCTTTCAATGAAAATGTTCCATTTGTTTCTCTTGTTTCTATTTATTTTTAAGCAGTTTCTTTGTCTTTCATAATTACTTTCGAGTTCTCATTCAAAGGCTCCCTTTTTACACCCTCACGGGAAGTTCCCATTTCCTTTAAATCTTTCTTTATGACGTCCTCTCACCACAGACGAGGACGACCTGCTTTCCGTTTAGCCGTAGATGGTTGGCCGAAAAGGACAATCTTCAGCAGTCTGGCATCCTTCATCCGCACAACGTGTCATAGCCATCTCAACCTTTCTTTCACTGTAGCCCTAGAAAGTGGGATTGAACCACATTTTTGTGCAGCCTACTGTTTTAAATACAGTCAGTCAGCCGGGTACCCAGAACAATCCGTAGGTAATTTCTCTGGAAAACATCTAGCAAATCTTCATCCGCTTTTCGGAGCACCCATGCTTCAGAGCCATATTTGACCACTGTCATCACTGTAGCTTCTAATATTCTAATCTTGGTTCACAGACTTATCTTTCCATTCTTCCAAACTTTTTTTCAACTGTGAAAAACACCCTGACCCTTGGCTATTCTACTTTCAACATCTTCACTGCTCCCACCGATATTGAACCACTCTTTTCGTATAGCCTAGTTTTTGAAATACGGTCAGCCAGCCGGGTACCCAGAACAATCCGTAGACAATTTCTCTGGAAAATATCTAGTAAATGTTCATCCGTTTTTTGGAGCGCCCATGCTTCAAAGCCATATTTGACCGCTGTCATCACCGTAGCTTCCAAAGTTCTAATCTTGGTTTCCAGACTTATCTCCTATTCTTCAAAACTTCTTTTAACTGTGAAAAAAAACACCCTGAGCCTTGGTTATTCTATTTTTAACATCTTCACTGCTCCCACCGTTTTTAAGATAAGATAACGTGTATTTTAAGCCAAAATGTGGCCATGTACACAAATAACATACAAGATTAGCAAATTACAGCACTCGACACAATAATAATAAAAAAATAAAATAAAAACTACTCTCTTCTTTTTGCAAAAAACTCATCAAGATATCTTCCCACTACTTTTCATGGCATCAGGAAGCAGCACTCCATCATTCCCAAATAAATTTTCCCTTACCCCCAAAAGACCTCGACAACGACTCAGACAGTGCTCCAAATTCTCCTCCTCTTCTTGGCAAAGAGGACAAGCAAACCTGCCGTCTGGGACACTTTTCTCCTCTCAAAAACATTAAACTTCGTACAGTTCGGAATGCAATTAGATCATAGCTGGATCCAATGTGCAAGGTATCTGGACAGTAAATTTAACTTAAAAGTAAAATTCTTGACCCAATATAATCTTAACCTTTTTAAAATATCTTAAAGTTGCCGATTGACCCTTTTCGAGGAGGTCCCTGTTTATTCACTTCACTGGAGCTGGTGGTTACTTCCTTAACACATTCCGAAGGAAAGTCATTAACAAACACTCTGCCGTCGATGTATAACTTTTCTCCCCTAAGCCTAGCTTGGTGGTGTTTCAACAAAGCGTACTCAGACCAGTTTAAGGTTTTTACGGGCTTCCCTTTGCCTGGCACTATAGTCAGGGGCAGTCGACAACCCATTCCTCTTCAAAAGGGGATTAGACTTAAGAATTATCTCGCGAAATTCAACAGAGTTCATCTTTAGTAAGACTGGCCCAGCACGCATTCTGAACACGTCTTTGACGTCACAACGGTTCAGATTTAAATCCGGTATACACTCGTTAAGAACCATAATTATTTCTTGCTTCAACGTATATATAGCAGGATTAATAGGTTCGAAGTTATATAAGACAACGTTACATCTTCTCAATTCTTCATCAAATGCATCAGCCCGCATGGTAGCTGCTCGTAAATTCTTCCGAAGCATCTCAATTTCTCCTTTCATCTCTTCACAAGCTTTGGCATTGTCAGATAGTTTTTGGGTCAAAAAAGAAAACTGGCTTTCAATTGATATAACCTTTACTAAAACTTCCGGCAAAGTCTTTTCAGTAGCCTCAATTAATCGTGGTATCAGATCTAGCTTGAAATTAATTTCCTGTAAAAACTGAGCACTGGCTGTACCCTCATGCATAGACTCAGTTTAAGCTATAGTCGCGCCGTTTGAGTTATTCATTTTTCAAAAATTTCAGTCCTCCCACGCACTGCTTACGTATTCCTGCTTCAGTAATCCAAATCACGATCAATAATCATATATAAGTAACAGTCCAGAATCATAACAGTCCATATCACAAGAGTCTAAATTCTATTTCGCATTTCACTTGCAAGCAACGCTGAATGAAAACTGATTTTCATTCAGCGAAATGAATCATACTTATTTCCGAAATGTCACATTAAATACCAAATGCATAGTTAAGTATCTGGTTTCAAGGTTATCCGTATGAAAACATATATAAATAAAAATTCTCTATTACAGATTTAAATTTCAAGACATACACACACTCCTTACGTATTCCTGCTTCAGTAATCCAAATCACGATCAATAATCATATATAAATACCAGTCCAGAGCCATTATCACAAGAGTCTAAATTCTATTTCGTATATCACTTGCAAGCAACGCTCCCCGAGGCGATGTTCATCAGACGAGCGCTGAATGAAAACTTACTGATAATACTATATAATGATAATAAATTTACTGATAATACTACCAAGGTGAGCGAAGCTATCCACTTGATCGATCTTTTCTTTACCCAGTGTCACCTTCTCATCTTCACTTATTCCTAGCCTTAGCGACTTAGTCTTCTTAACATCAATTTTCAAACATATTCTAGCACCCTGAACTCGCAAAACTTCTAAAAGTTCATTCATTTTGCTCACAATTTCATCTAGAATGCTTAACTGATCAGCATAATCCAGGAGAATTTTCCCTCCCTATTTGATTCCGTGGTATCCCGTTACCTTTCCTGTGCTCCTCAAGACAAAGTCCATCAAAATAATCCATGTAAAGGGGAATAAAACATGATCCTGCTTAACTCCTGATTTAATACAAAACCAGCTGCTAACCTCATTTCCTACCTTAAGCGCAGCAGTGTCATTCTCGTAACTGTGTGTCTCGTAACACTAATCACTTTAATATATGTGTCTGGTATTACATACAAGGATAAGACCCTTGCTAAAGCTCTTCTATTAACAGTATCGAACGCTTGCTCATAACCTATAAAACTGAGGACCAAAGGTGTTTGGTAACTCAGGCACTTCTCAATTATCAACCCAAGAGGGAAAATTTGGTCAACAAATCCTCTACCTTTTCTAAAACCGCACCTTTCTTCTCTTAAAACTTTGTCTATGGCATCTCTCAGTCTAAAAAGAATCATATTACTAATTAATTTGCTACCTACCGAGACCAGACTAATGCCTCGATAATTACCACACTCACTCTTATCACCTTTCTTATAAAGTGGCTTAATTAAGGTTTTCCTAAAATTGTTAGCTACTTTCTTTTTTTCAAAAATCTTATTCATAATCTTCAGTTACTTATTTCTAACCTCAGAGCCACCGTATTTAAGAAACTCATTTACAACACTGTCAGCACCTGGAACCTTATTACTTTTTAATCCTTTTATTACTGTCGCTAATTCTTCGTCACAAACAAATCTCCCTTCACATCCAAGGTGGCACGAACTCTTTCATTTTCCTCTATATCTTTTCCTGCTACTCTATCTCGGTTTAGCAAATTCTCAAAATGCTCTGCCCATCTCTCTTTAACTCTGCCTTGATTGTTGTTGCTCATTTATTACGAATAAAATCTGCGGAGAAAAAATTCCTATAAGGCCTTGGAAAACTTTTAAATTTTTAAGTCAGTAAAGAAAAAAAAATATTTATTTAAAAAGCAGTTAAAGAATCCAACTGATTTTTTTAATTTTCAAAAACAGATTAACCACACTGACACGACTGTTGAAACAACGATATTATAAAGTCTTTTGAATGGTATTTTAGAGTCTTTTGATGAAGCTCAAAATTCTCCTCGTAAAACGTGGTCTTTATTTAATTGTCTTATAAAAAAAGAAAGAAATTCTAAGTTTCCTGAAGTTATTAGTTTGGAGGATGGATCGACTACTAATAAATAGGTAGAAGTGGCTGATATTTAGATACTTATTATTCTGATATAGGAGAGAAAAATTTTTCATCAGTAATGAACTAGTTTGATTCACACAGTAAAGATTTTTCTTGGGCCTATATCTCAGTCTGAACTAACAAAAATAGTTTGTGATCTAAATCCTGGTAATTCAGCGGGAACAGAGGGGTCTTGTTCTATAACTGCTAAAGAAGTTTTGTTTGCAGTAATTTTACCATTGCAACATTATAATTAATCGTTCATCAACACTGGAGTTTTCCAATCTTTTTGTAAAGAAGCAAGGATAATTCCACTTCACAAAGGTGACTCTCCTGAAAATCTATCCAATCACCGTCCTATGTTTTCCAATCTTTTTGTAAAGAAGCAAGGATAATTCCACTTCACAAAGGTGACTCTCCTGAAAATCTATCCAATCACCGTCCTATGTTTTCCAATCTTTTTGTAAAGAAGCAAGGATAATTCCACTTCACAAAGGTCACTCTCCTGAAAATCTATCCAATCACCGTCCTATTTTTATTTTGTCAGCTTTTTAAAAAATATTTGAGAAGGCGATTTATAAAAGGTTTTCATGATTTTCTTAAATCGTCTAATTTCTCACAAATTCCGAATTTGGTTTTTGGTCTGGACACAATACTGAACTCGCTATTCTTGCTCCTATCCAAAATATTCTTGAATGCTTGGATATAGAAGAAATTTCAGCAACAATATATCTATTTTAAAAAAGCATTCGATACAATATCTCATTGGATTCTTTTTAGTAAATTGAAAAGTTGTGGCGTGCGCGAACCGGTGTTGGATCTTGTTAAATGTTATCTGGAAAATAGATAGAAACAAATGGAGGTTATTACAAATGGAGGTAATAGATGGAGGTTATTTCCTCTCTCCAACTGTTCTTCGCCAATGATCTTCACCGCGTTTTGGCATTCCCGTATCTCTACACACATTTTGCTGATGATGCGATACTTTCACTTTCTGAAAGGAATGACGAGGAGTTGGTTGTAAAACTCGATACTGCATTTTCTAATGTTCTTAATTGGTGTTCATCAAATTTTATTGCTTCAAATTTATCGAAAATTATTTTCTTATTTTATGGTAGAAAGTCAAATGTCTGCCCTCACATTACCCCAGTTACATCTCCAAATTTTATATTTTCAATAACTCGGGTGGAAACGATAAGGTACATGGGACTGGGACTTGTGATTGACAAAAGCTTATCTTTTAAAACACACATTCAAAAACTACTTAGAGATTTCAAGGTGTTTTGGTTTAATGCGAAGGTTGAAGCATTATTTTGCTTAATCTGCTTTACGAAGCATTTGTTTTCCTCTGATTCAGTCTAATATTAATTATTGTTCTCTACTAAACTTATCTACATTTAAAAGCCATATTAAACCAATACAGATTTTACAAAATAAAGCCCTAGTCTTCTACAGTATTTTTATATTCTTATCTAGATATATTTCCAGTTTCTCAACACTTTATTTTTAAAGCAATTCCTTTCAAACTTAACTTTGACATTAAGAAATTACCGCCATATTACCGCAATCAAAGTTGGTTCTTCCAATCACAATATTTACATAATTATAACACTCGGCAAAAAGAGAAGCTACATTGACAAGTATGGTACTGAGATATCTAAATTTGCCCCGGTTTGTGTCGATACACACAATGTGGGTCATGGGCCCACACGGACATGGCCGTCTTAATGAAAGGGGAGAACAGCTTACTGACTTCTGATGAGAGAATGAACTCTACATCACTAATACCTCTTTTAAGCACAGACACCGCCGAAAGATAACATGGAGATCCTCTGACGGAGTCACTGAAAATATGATTGACTACTTCCTTGTATCCGAACGTTGGAAGTCATCTGTAATGGACACTGTCTCACCAACTGGTGGAGATTTTGACTCGGACCACACACTCCTGACGTCCAAAATCAAGTTGAGCTTAAAACATCTCCCAAAAACCACAAAAATTCCAAGATTCCGAACGGAACTCCTCCAAGACCCCACCAAAAAAAGCCACGTATAACTCTAGCCTGTCTACAAAATTCCGTGACATCCTGAGTAAATTCACTCCACTCGCAACTCCTGAAGAGATTGATCGCTTGGCTGAACATGCCACTTCTGCAATCCTCGAGGCTGCAAGCGAGATCCTTGGTAAAAAAGCCAAAGTTGAAAAACCTTGGATCACTGAAGAAATATTTTGATTATGCCACCAGAAGCGCCTACATAACAACAAATCTGACCGAAGGAGCCGAGACACCTACAAACATCTCAAACGGAAAGTTAAGCGTGAAATGAGGAAGGCAATCCGCAGGAAAATGGCCGAAAAGTGCAAGGATTGTGAAACCCAGTTCAAGAAAGGCAACAGCCGCAACCTCTTCAAAACAGTCAGCGAGCTATCATCCAAAAAAGATCCCTCAACTTCCGTAATCCTAGACAAACAGGGGAACGACATCAGTGATGTCAAGATGAAGTTCGAACGATGGAAGGAATACTTTGAGGACAAACTGAACCCTGAAGTAATGACCGACCCAAATGTCTTAAATTCCTTCCCAATCATAGATCGAGACCCCCCTCCACCTCCGCTTAGAAGCGAGACCAAAGCGGCTATAGAATCCCTAAAGCGAGGCAAAGCACTGGGGCCAGACGGTGTCACTGCTGAACTGATAAATCTTGGTTCAGAAGACGTTGTCGACCTATACCACAGTCTTATATCAGCCACCTGGTCTACTGGACACGTCCCGTAGCAGTGGGGCAAGGCAGCAATAGTCCCAATACACAAAAAAGGCTCGAAGAAAGAATTTGACAACTACCGGCCCATCAGCCTCACAAGCCACCAAACCAGAATCCTGACCAAGATCCTGCTCCGCAGAATTCAAGCAATACCACTTCTGTTCTAGGCGAGTATCAAGCGGGGTTTCGATCGGGACGATCAACTATTGACCAAATCTTTACTGTGCGTCAGATGATGGAACGGTTCATTGAGTTTAGCAGATACTTCTATTAGCTATTTAATGACTTCCGAAAGGCCTTTGACCTAATATGGAGGAAAGCTTCGTGGCGTATTCTAGGAATCTTTGGTGTCCAAGATGAAATAGTTAGAATCACTGAGGCCATGTACAACCAAATCAAAAGTCAAATACTGACCACTGATGGGCTCTGTGGTAAATACCCAATAACTTCCAGGATCCTGCAAGGATGCATCCTCTCGCCGCACTTGTTTAACCTGTTTTTACATGCCATCCTCTCCCTGATACCCGTCGAATATGGAGTCAGAATAGGAGGAATCTTAATTGACAAACTAGCATATGCGGATGGTATTGTCCAGATGTCCACTACCGCCCAAGAACTCCAGAGACAGGCTGACTGTATGTCCCAAATAACAAAGCCATTTGGTATGCAGATTAACCCAAACAAGACCAAAATCATGGTCACATCAGGACAGGAGATAACAAACGCCCCCTCGATAGTAATAGACGGTGAACAAGTGGAAACAGTCGATCAATTCCTTTACCTCGGCAGTCTCTTAACAGCTGACAACTGCCACGCTGTTGACATTAAACGCCGCCTCGGTCTTGCTAGCTCTAGCTTCAAAAGACTATCAAAAATATGGAAATCTTACCACCTTTCGAACCATTTGAAAGTGCATCTATTCAATAGTCTTACTATATCCATTGCTGCATATGGGTGTGAAACCTGGACATTAAAAGATTGAAGCGAGATCAACCTTCTTGTGTTCGAAATGAGAAGTCTGCGCCAGATAGCCAAGATCAAATATACTGACCATATAACTAACAAAGAACTCCGTAAAAGGTTGAAGTCGCAAGGCACTATCCGGAACAAAATTCGAAAACAGCAGCTCCGCTGGTTCAGCCACGTAAAACGGATGAATCCCGAATGCCTACCCAAGATCGCGCTTGAAGAGATAACTGAAGGACTTAGACCACGGGGAAGACCGCGCAAAAGGTGGATCGAAAACTTTGACCGAAAACACATTACCAAACTATCCCGAACCACACTTGACAGAACAGCATATTGAGCCCTAGTTCATCAGATTTCTTTGAAAGGAGTGGCCCCAAGACGTCCCATGAGGATGGATGGGACTTAAGTAAGTAAGTAAGTTGTGTCGATAGCCCGGTGCTTGGATATTCACAAGTATCTTGCTAATGCTCACAAAGATTAACAAATTTACTTCTGTCCTAGTAATAAAAAGGAATCTTAAATTCAATTTAGTTGAAACTTATCTTGAATTTAGCGTCTGTTTAATAAGATGAAGTTATTTGTATAGTTTGTTGCTTTACAAACTATACATATGTACTAACTATACATTTACATAACTATACATATATATTTGTATAGTTTGTTGCTTTACATACTATACAAATTTACTAACTATATATTTACATAACTATACATATATATTTGTATAGTTTGTTGCTTTACATACTATACAAATTTACTAACTATACGTTTACATAACTATACATATATATTTGTTTAGTTTGTTGCTTTACATACTATACAAATTTACTAACAATACATTTACATAACTATACATATATATTTGTATAGTTTGTTGCTTTACATACTATACAAATTTACTAACTATACATTTACATAACTATACATATATATTAGTATAGTTTGTTGCTTTACATACTATACAAATTTACTAACTATACATTTACATAACTATACATATATATTTGTATAGTTTGTTGCTTTACATACTATACAAATTTACTAACTATACATTTACATAACTATACATATATATTTGTATAGTTTGTTGCTTTACATACTATACAAATTTACTAACTATACATTTACATAACTATACACATATATTTGTATAGTTTGTTGCTTTACATACTATACAAATTTACTAACTATACATTTACATAACTATACATATATATTTATATAGTTTGTTGCTTTACATACTATACAAATTTACTAACTATACATTTACATAACTATACACATATATTTGTATAGTTTGTTGCTTTACATACTATACAAATTTACTAACTATACATTTACATAACTATACATATATATTTGTATAGTTTGTTGCTTTACATACTATACAAATTTACTAACTATACATTTACATAACTATACATATATATTTGTATAGTTTGTTGCTTTACATACTATACAAATTTACTAACTATACATTTACATAACTATACATATATATTTGTATAGTTTGTTGCTTTACATACTATACAAATTTACTAACTATACATTTACATAACTATACATATATATTTGTATAGTTTGTTGCTTTATATACTATACAAATTTACTAACTATACATTTACATAACTATACATATATATTTATATAGTTTGTTGCTTTACATACTATACAAATTTACTAACTATACATTTACATAACTATACATATATATTTGTATAGTTTGTTGCTTTACATACTATACAAATTGACTAACTATACATTTACATAACTAAACATATATATTTGTATAGTTTGTTGCTTTCATACTATACAAATTTACTAACTATACATTTACATAACTATACATATATATTTGTATAGTTTGTTGCTTTACATACTATACAAATTTACTAACTATACATTTACATAACTATACATATATATTTGTATAGTTTGTTGCTTTACATACTATACAAATTTACTAACTATACATTTACATAACTATACATATATATTTGTAAAGTTTGTTGCTTTACATACTATACAAATTTACTAACTATACATTTACATAACTATACATATATATTTGTATAGTTTGTTGCTTTACATACTATACAAATTTACTAACTATACATTTACATAACTATACATATATATTTATATAGTTTGTTGCTTTACATACTATACAAATTTACTAACTATACATTTACTTAACTATACACATATATTTGTATAGTTTGTTGCTTTACATACTATACAAATTGACTAACTATACATTTACATAACTATACATATATATTTGTATAGTTTGTTGCTTTACATACTATACAAATTTACTAACTATACATTTACATAACTATACATATATATTTGTATAGTTTGTTGCTTTACATACTATACAAATTTACTAACTATACATTTACATAACTATACATATATATTTGTATAGTTTGTTGCTTTACATACTATACAAATTTACTAACTATACATTTATATAACTATACATATATATTTGTATAGTTTGTTGCTTTACATACTATACAAATTTACTAACTATACATTTACATAACTATACATATATATTTGTATAGTTTGTTGCTTTACATACTATACAAATTTACTAACTATACATTTACATAACGTTATATATATATTTGTATAGTTTGTTGCTTTACATACTATACAAATTTACTAACTATACATTTACATAACTATACATTTACATAACTATACATATATATTTATATAGTTTGTTGCTTTACATATTATACAAATTTAATAACTATACATTTACATAACTATACACATATATTTGTATAGTTTGTTGCTTTACATACTATACAAATTTACTAACTATACATTTACATAACTATACATATATATTTATATAGTTTGTTGCTTTACATACTATACAAATTTACTAACTATACATTTACATAACTATACATATATATTTGTATAGTTTGTTGCTTTACATACTATATAAATTTACTAACTATACATTTACATAACTATGCATATATATTTGTATAGTTTGTTGCTTTACATACTATACAAATTTACTAACTATACATTTACATAACTATACATATATATTTGTATAGTTTGTTGCTTTACATACTATACAAATTTACTAACTATACATGTACATAACTATACATATATATTTGTATAGTTTGTTGCTTTACATACTATACAAATTTACTAACTATACATTTACATAACTATACATTTACATAACTATACATATATATTTGTATAGTTTGTTGCTTTACATACTATACAAATTTACTAACTATACATTTACATAACTATACATATTTGTTTGTATAGTTTGTTGCTTTACATACTATACAAATTTACTAACTATACATTTACATAACTATACATATATATTTGTGTAGTTTTTTGCTTTACATACTATACAAATTTACTAACTATATATTTACATAACTATACATATATATTTGTATAGTTTGTTGCTTTACATACTATACAAATTTACTAACTATACATTTACATAACTATACATATATATTTGTATAGTTTGTTGCTTTACATACTATACAAACTTACTAACTATACATTTACATAACTATACATATATATTTGTTTAGTTTGTTGCTTTACATACTATACAAATTTACTAACTATACATATATATTTATATAGTTTGTTGCTTTACAAACTACAAATTTACTAACTATACATCTACATAACTATACATATATATTTGTATAGTTTTGTATTGTTTGTCTCTCAGCTATCTTCTAGTTTTAATTTATATTCAATAATATTGAATCCTTTTATATTTACTTATAGATCCTGGACTAGCTGCTATTTTTATATTATGGTTGTGTCATTGTATCTTTGCCGTTGTATGTACTCTAGTGTTATTTGTTATTTTATCTTTATCTAGGCCTAAGTTGTTTAGCTTGTCTTCTATTTCATGGGCCTGTTTCAAATGTATAAATGTATGTGTGAATATTAAAATCGTTGAACCAGAAACTCTGTTATAATAATGTGATAAATAGGGAAATTCTGAATTAATAAGAGCATTGCAGATGGGGTTAAAATAAATTGGTCCTATCTGATTTCACCTGCCAAATCCCGGAGTATTCCTCCATTTTGATTTGGTTTCTCACCGTTACACTATTTTTTTTATAGTTAATATATTTAATATATGTTTTTTTTTAATATTTAATGTTTAAATAAGCTTGATTTAAGGTTTATAGACAATTGAATGCTGACAAGGCAAAAGAAATAATTAGCTAAATAACAGCCATTTTTCTAACTTATGAAACGAAAATCAAAGTTTAAGAAGCGAAAGCTTAGTTTTGTTCCAATTGCAATCTGCCGCAAAAATTCTAGTGGTTTTTAGAGAGAGAGAGAGATTTATTCTAAACAAACAAACAATTTAACATCTGTTCAGTCTTACCTTTTTTATCACTTCCATCTTTGCTATCGAGGATTGAGATTGATTCCAAAATGCATTTACACTCTTCTGTAGATTTCTTAGCTAGACTGAACAAATCCAAATCATCTTCAAAAGTGCTGTACTGAGAGTCCTCTTCCTTTCCGTGATTAAATTGTATGTTTCTAATTGGCCGATTAAATGGATGTCAACTTATCCTTTTTTTCTGAGGATGCTTTCCAAGATTTAATAAAGCAAGAAATCTTATTGCGTAAAGAAACCTATGTCAATTATAAATTCTTGGTCACCCTTTTTAAGACCATAGGCGAGCGTGTCTTGCTTGCCTCTCATTACAGGCAATCTAACGGTCTTATATCAATTTTAAATTCTTGGTCAACATGCCTGAGACTCTATGCAGGCATCTCTTTCCAAAAACTAAATCGCAAGTAAATCTCGAATAAAAAAGTCATTCATAATCCTGTCATTTACTTGTGCCGCAGCTGTTTCAACATCTGCTTCTCAATCGCTTCGTCTATTTCCCAAGGCTTTTCTCTGTTTGCAATTGGCCATAACTAGACGTAACCTATTCAACCTACTGAAAAATACATGATAACTTCAATTCAAAATCAACGGACTCGACCGAGTTTGAAACCACTTAAGCAACTAGACTAATAATTGATCTTAAATCGCTTTGCTCTCTTTATTATATACCGTTTATGTTTACTCAGCTTCAAGGAGGCCTTTCCAATGTCGTTAAATGTATTCCTTTCCTTATTTTTATCAAACTTTTGGTCGTATTCAAGATAGGAATGAAACATAGATTTATTTTATTTCCTCTTTAAGGCGTGGTTCTATTCCTTTAAATGAGTGTCACACCGTATGAAAGACCCCTCTTTCGTCAGATCTAGGATGCCACTCAGCAGTTTTACGGCTTTTAGAATAAAAGTGATAAATTCTCTTGGCCTTGTTTTTTTTTCTTGATTTACATTTTCTATTCTTGATTTACATTTTGATATTGTTAATGTCGGGATATCGATAGGCAAGCCTTCGATTTTATCCATAATTTTTTCCTCTCTTTTAGCCTGATCAAAACCACGGAAAACTACCAAGATAAGCTGAACAAAGTTCTTGTTTTTCTTAAAAAGCCGGATCCGACGCCTGAACATGTTGCTGATGAACTTGGCAATGGTTTCTCAGCTTTAGAATCTGTCCATACGGCTATTTATTCTTTTCTGAAAGCAGTCAAGGAAACGGGAGATGCAAAAGTAAGACTTTTTCTCCGATAAAATTAAAAAGGCCTTTTTAATTATTTATTTTAATTATACAGGGGTGATCGCAGTCACTTAAATCACTTTATCATTTCTAATTTAGCCTGTCGTTTTTTGTCACTTTCTTTGTAATTGTCACTAAAGTAACTTTTTTTAACGTTTCAAAATTAGATTTAGTTAGTGCTTATTTCAGTGAGCTAGAAAGATAATGTGTAAACATATTGGACAACAGACTGTAACCTGATGGAAATTAGTAATGGTAGTATGACACGAGTGAACAAAAACAAATAATTTGAAATTCCAAAGCAACATCTTTAAATATCTACAGATTAATTTTGCGTAAGCTGTGCATTTATTTTTCATCACAATCTTGTGATCGTGCCCTTGCACCTTATCCGTTGCGCCGGTGTATCTGGGGGTTGGGGTCATCCCCCTCTCTCCTGTTAGGCCTTATATCCTTCAAATCAATCACAAATCCGTATAGTTAAATCTCAACTTTTAGATTCTCAGTCACACAGTGTCAGTTTGTTTGTTGAAATGTCCTCACTTTGCCAAATCATAAGCCTTATTTCTTTTTCCTCTATTTGATTTAATATATTCAATAACTGAAATCGATGTAAAAACCATCGCCAAACTAGCCTCTTATAAAATTACATAGGTCCAGACTAGCCTCTGTTCTTAATGCCTTTGAATAGTCACTTTTTCTGAATATAAAAGGCACTGAAGTATCTGTCCTTGCGCATCTCGTTGCGGCAGACCTCTGTTTTTATGTTCTTCTGCTGGATTGTTGCTTCTTTTAAATATGTTTAGGCGTTGTTTTTAAGAATAGCTAACGGTGTTGATAGCTCTAGAATCGGACAGTAAGATTGATTGTAAGGTGGTAATGGTGGTTTGCCACTGGGCTATTTTTTGGATTTTGTATTTTCTCTTACCAAGCGGTTCTTCCGATCGATATCAATATGCTTTTGTCGATAGAGAAATCTCGAAAAAAATAATGTGATAGTCCTGTTGAGAAATATTTGATCCCCATCCAAGTAAAGGTTGGATTGTGTCTATATAATTTTATTCTTTTACTTTACAATGCCATATCTAGAAACATTTTCAGCTTTACTCCCTCTTTTTGTCAATTCAAACAAAATCTTATTCGACAAGAATTCACTTCTATTCCATGATTCTACTAGTAAATTTATTTTTTGATAAGCGGCATTATTAGGAAAAGAACTACTTCTGCAATTAGGGATTGAGTATGTCTTGACCCTCCCCCCTTCCGTTTAATTTACGTAGCTTTTTTTGTTAGAGATGAAAATGTCCTGTTTTATAATGAAACTTTCAGCAAGAGTTTCCCAGATAGTAAGTTAGAACCCAGGAGTCTATTTTCAAGCTGCTACCTGCACTCCTCTACATTTTCAAGCTGCACTCCTCTACATTTCAAGCTGCATTTTAAAGCTGCACTTCTTTACATTTCAAGCTGCATTTGCAAGCTACATTTGCATTTTCAAGCTGCATTTTCAAGCTAAATTTTCAAGCTGCACTCCTCAACATTTCAAACTGCATTTTCAAGCTACATTTGTATTATCAAGCTGCATTTTCAAGCTGCATTCCTCTACATTTCAAGCTGCATTTTCAAGCTATATTTGCATTTTCAAGCTGCACTCCTCTATATTTCAAGTTGCACTCCTTTACATTTCAAGCTACATTTTCAAGCTGCATTCCTCTACATTTCAAGCTGCATTTTCAAGCTACATTTGCATTATCAAACTGCATTTTCAAGCCTACATTTCAAGCTGCATTTTCAAGCTACATTTTCAAGCTACATTTTCAAGCTGCACTCCTCTACATTTCAAGCTACATTTTGAAGCTGCATTCCTCTACATTTCAAGCTGCATTTTCAAGCTACATTTGCAGTTTCAAGCTTCATCAAGCTACATTTTCAAGCTGATTTCCTCTGCATTTAAGGCTGGAATGGGAAACATTATGATTTGAAAATGAATTTCGTTTATGATCTAGCGTTGCTTAGCCAGTATTGGAGACCCTCCCCGTCTTCGTTTTTTGCTAAAAATTTTATGAATTTGCAGTCTAAAAAGAAAAGTTCTATCCAAATTCTAGCCGACTACGAAAATGTCGAAAGCGGACATATGTGTACATCGATACTAGACTATGCGAACAGGTACGTAGAAAGACCCCCCCCCCCCTTTCGCCAGGGTTCTAATGTATTTTAATGTTATCTACGATCTTCCTGTTGTTTTTTCTTCCCAATATTTGCCTGTCATTGGTTTCAACAAAGTCAGTGCAAGAGAAGCAGACTCTAAGTCAAATTTTTTTTTATTTATTTTCTTTTTTGTGAAGTGACGACGTAATAAGATGACGAGGTAATAAGATACCTCAATTCACTGGTCATAAGGAAAGATTTAAGGGAAATAGGAACTTCTTTGAATAGTGTGAAGAGTGATGCTTTGAATAGATTGGGATGGAGGCGAAGCACTCATAGCTGTTTTCGTCTCAGGTGGCTTGGTTCTGCAGTGCGTAGTAGTAGTAGTAGAATTTAGGACCCTCCTTTTAGAAAGTGCTACCGTACGGTTTACTTACTCTGCGGATCAAAAGCTCAATGTATAATTTTTCGATACTCTTAAATCGATTGGCTAACTCATAAGTTTCAACCGATTGCAATTTGGTTTTTTTTTTGGGGGGGGGGCATAGTTGTTGTTTGGCGCTTCAAAATGACAGAAAAAGGCACTTGTCCGTGGTACAATCTTTTGGTCACTCAAAAAGGGCACTAGAATCTATAATTTTCGTTCGAATAAGCATTATCTCGATACTGTAGGACCATTGGGTTTTTACAAACACCCTAAAAATCTTGAAACCTCTCAATCTAGTTGAATCTAATGATTTGATTTTTCCTTAAGATTGCTTGATATTTTGGGGGTATATCCCCGTTCTTAGAAATTTTCGTAAATTTTCTCGGGCTCCTAGTTTTTTATGGGTATCATTAAGCTTCAGTAATTTTAAATATTTAGAATCACCATAAAAATCCAATTTTTCTAGAGTTTCGGTTACTGTTGGTCCCAGTCATTGCCAACGTATAGTTCTTTGAACTGTTTGACCACAGTAATGCCATCGACCACATATAGTTTTGTAGGTCACGGGGTTTGTTTTTGGAGTCACGGGGTCTTCTCACTAGAAAAGGTATTATTGGTTATCTCTCCACCGGAGGCCAAGAATTTGTTTGAGACAGTTACTCTCCAACTTACTGGGTACACTTTTCACTTATTTGTGCTAAAGATTTGCACTCGCACGTCAGAACGGAGATGACGTTGGTATTGAAAAGCCAGAGCTTGTATTTCAACGACCCCTCTAAAGTAACTCTCTAACTTTCAACGACCTCTCTAAAGTACCTCTCTAAACATTTTCTCGGTTTATTAAATGTGCCTGTTGTACATGCAATACGTGTGGCAGCTCCTTACTCCCCGTAGATATATGAGATTTCCTACACATTTGAACTCTTCAACATCCTATGATTACTGTCTTGACTTCAAATGGAACAGTTTTTGAGGTTTAATTCTTCAGAAAAGTACCTCTTTTCCCCTTCTGTTAATGTCTTGTTTCTTGGTTAATTGCTATCCGTTTTGACTTTTTAATTTAATTTGTTTTTAGTCTGCGTCGGACTCCCTTGGGGAGAAACATCATTATTTTGAAAGGGATTAATCAACTGTTATTCTGTATTACAGGAGAAAATTTTCTGTCAGAGCCTATTTAACGCTATTTGGATAGGTGGCGATACAGACACAATTGGAGCAATGGCAGGTGCTATAAGTGGCGCTTACGTTGGATTTGAAAACATCAATTCTATATTGGCAGCGCATCTTGAGGATAAGGACACCGTTGTCAAACTTGCAGATGGCATAGCTGAAGCAGTTTCAGAATAAATCTACAATTTTAATTGTTACTTTTTTTATTAGTACCTTAACTTGGGCTGTGAATTTTTTTTGGAATTTTTTACTCTGTGATTCTAAGTAGTTTCAGCTATTTAGATATGAGAATTTTCAACAATTTGAAATTCTTAGCTATTTGAATTTCTTAGCGTTCTTAGACTTCTTAGCTATTAGAATTTTGATTTTGTCATGACAAGTGAATATATAATTTCATAGGAAGGATTTCTTTGTATGGATTTGTAAAAGCTAAGACTGGTTTATGATTATCTCCTCATATCGAATCGAGACCTCATACCGAACTAACAACCATACTATAAAAAAAAAGATTGTTATTGTACGCTGTAAGGTACAGTATCAGCTGGTAAAAACATGATTTTGACTTCAAACAATGATAGTTTTATTTAGAGTCCACTAAACTTCAAGGAGTATTGCACGTACTCGAACTCTTGAAAATTTAAAACTTCCATATGAACATTAAGCCATCTTTTGTTAATTCTGCGCTAAAGTATTTATCAAAGTCAGCTATACGCGGAGGTCAATTCCCAAAAAGGGTGAACGTTTTGGTGTTTGCAAACAAAAGCAGCTCGATATCATATACCAAAGAATATTTGTGATAAGATTAGAAACTGAGCGAATTCAGAAAATCGTGATCTACTAACTAGCGGATATGAATAAGTAGAGTGGCTATAAATAAGCCATGTCGCTGAGGTCGCTGAATTCCCATTTCCTTTAAATCTTTCTTTATCACATCCTCGCACCGAACAACAAAAGCATGAAAAACAATAGGGAAATCTTTTTGCAAGACAGTGAAGATAATTTGAATCAATATTTCAGCCCTATGACCAAGGGCCGTCCTCAACAAGACAAAAATATATAAAAGAAAAAAGACTCACAACAGCACGCGACCAATAAAACCAAAAATTAACATTTTTTTCAAAGCAGTCCCAGCATCCTTACTTCAACCAAGTTCAGCCAGGACTATCAACGGAAGTTCAACGCGGTCGCACCCCAACCGCGGTCGAACTGCTTTCTGTTTAGCCCTTGACGGCTGGCCGAAAAGACCATCTTTGGTAATCTGTCGTCCTTCATCTGCAAAAGGTGCCCCAGCCATTTCAACCTTTCTCTCATTATAGCACTAGAAAGCGGGATTGAACCACGCTTTTCGTGCAGCCTACTGTTTGAAATACGGTCAGTCAGCCGGGTACCCAGAACAATCCGTAGGCAATTTCTCTAGAAAATATCTAGTAAATCTTCATCCGCTTTTCGGAGCGCCCATGCTTCAGAGCCATATTTGACCATTGTCATCACTTCTAATATTCTAATGTTGATCTGCAGATTTATCTTCCTATTCTTCAAAACCTTTTTTAACTGTGAAAAAACACCCTGAGCCTTGGCTATTCTATTTTTAGCATCTTCACTGCTCCCACCGTCTTAACTGATAATACTACCAAGGTAAGTGAAGCTGTCCACCTGATCAATCTTTTCGTTACCCAGCGTCACCTTTTCGTCTTCACTTATTCCTAGCCTTAGCGACTTAGTCTTCTTAACATTAATTCTTAAACCTATTCTAGCTCACTGAATTCGCAAAACCTCTAAAAGTTCATTCATTTTGCTCACACTTTGATTTAGGATGGTTAAATCATTAGCATAATGTACGTCCAGGAGATTTTTTCCTCCCCATTTGATTCCGTGGTCTCCCATTTGTCTTCTCGGTGCACCTTAAGACAAAATCCATCAAAATGATCCATATAAAGGAGGATAGAACACAACTCTGCTTAACTCCTGATTTAATACAAAACCAGCTGCTTACCTTATATCCTACCTTAACCGCAGCAGCAGTGTTATTCTCGAACATAGCACTAATCCCTTTAATGTATTTGTCTGGTATACCATACAAGGATAAGATCTTTGCTAAGCTCTTCCATCAACAGAATCAAACGCTTACTCATAATCGATAAAACTAAGGACCAAAGGTATTTGATAACTAAGGTACTTCTCAATTATTAACCTAAGAGTGTAAATTTGGTCCACACATCCTCTGCGTTTTCTAAAACCGCACTGGTTTTCTCTTAAAACTTTGTCTATAGCATCTCTCAGTCTAAAATTACTAAGTAATTTGCAACCTACAGAGACCAGACTAATGCCTCGATAATTACCACGCTCACTTTTATCACCTTTCTTATAGAGCGGTTCAATTAATGTTTTCCTAAAATCGTTAAGTACTTCCCCTTTTTCAAAAATCATATTCATAATCTTCAGTAACTTATTTCTAACCTCAGAGCCACCATATTAAAAAAAAAACTCATTTCCCATAGTATCAGCACCTAGAGCCTTATTATTTTTCAATCTTTTCAAAACTGTCGCTGATTCTTTCTCACAAAACAAATCTTCCTTCAAGTCCAAGGTATCACAAATTTTTCCCTTTTCTGGCAACTCTATCTCGATTTATAGCAAGCTCAAAATGTTCTGCCCATCTCTCGTTAACTCTTTCCTTATCACTAATTGTTGCCCTGAATCTACCTTTAACGGGGAAAAGTCCGGATTGACTACTCCCTCTCAATTTATTAACATGCCAGTACTATATTTTACTATTACGCCGTCTAGTTGCATCTTCTAGATCCTCGGCAATTTTATCAATGACCTGTACTTCACACCACCTTAGTTCATATTTTACTGCTTTCTCCACTTACCTTACATTCCCTTTGTTTTTATATGATCTATCACTCAGATAATGCTTGTGCAGGCCCCTTCTCCTCTCTATTAAAAATAAAGCTTTTCCACTAATATTCTTAGTTGCGCACCTAACTTTCCCCTAAGACACCATTAGCGACTTTTTAAATTATTTTCCTAAAATCCATTAAAATATTAAAAAATTTTGACAAAATATTCGTTTTTTTATGTAACGACTACGTGGGTCAAACTTACTAGGTTCTTTCCAAGAAAAACTAGATAAATTAATATTGGGGTTCTAGATCCTCTGCTACAAATACTAGGGGTGTGGGTTCTTTTGTCTATTTTTTTTTTTTTTTTTTTTTTTTTTTTAGGCTAACGACTTTAACTGATAATTAAGAAAACTACTGCTCTTTCGGATGACAATGTCATATCTATGACATCTAACCGATGTCATAGATTACATGTTGTCATAGATCTACCCTATGTCATAGATGAGGATATTGCTAATACCGCGTCTGATACGGATGACTTTGACAAGTTGAATGAAGAAACTGCATATGATGAGTGGGCTGAAACTACATCCGACTCTGGAGGCAGCACTAGAGGCATAGTTTATTTTATTTTATTTAGCTAGCTCTTGTAACTAATGCTTTTACAGCTAAGAAGAAGCTCTAGTCTAACTATAAGACATCCTCTGGAGATTAAGAACCTGTAGCTCAATATTAACTTTAGAGCTGTTCCAAAACAGAGCCAGAAGCTTACAGTACTGTTACCCTAGATCTTAGAACAAAATAAGTTAGATTGGGCATTTTGCAAAGAAGTAAAAATGGCTTTATTGAACAAGTCAGTAGAAAAAGTTCCTCTAGTGATTTATCAGTGTTTGTATTAAACTAATTTTTGACATCATGGATGCATCAGTAGCTGCAGCATAGTAAAGAGCAAATCTCGGCCTATACGAAAATTTAAAAAAAAATGTGTTTTTAGAAAAATTATTCTATGCAAAAATTATTTGATGGTGATTCAGCAATGTTAATTATTACCTCCATGAAACATCAATGTTAATCTTAGCACAGAAATATATTTCCCTTTATTTTCGAAAAAAACCGAAACCTCTCGAAAATGTTATTGCATCGAAATAAAAAGTACACCGTTGAAATCGCCATGGTCCAAGGGGCGCAAAATAGGTTGATCCGATAAACTTGTGTTAGGAGCAAGTTTAATTAACGCAAATTTTCGTTACTTAAGTAAATTACACTACTTTAGACTATGTTAGGGGGTGCGCGCCAGCCCTCGCCCCCCCCCTGGATCCGCCACTGTCAGGCAATAGGAAAAACAACTTAGGATCAAAATCATTCAAAAATGAACTCTGCACAGCCAAGAGATTATTGACACAGGATGTTTTTTATAGGGTCAAGTACCACGACTGACGCTAAGCCTTGCGGCAGCCAGAATTGAAGCCTTGGCCCTTTTATTTGAACTTACGTAATGTTACGTTATTAACTAACAGAGAAAATTCAGGAAGTAACAAAAATTAGTGTTTATAATTTATCTTAAGAAAATCCCCTGCATAGATTAGACATTCTAGGTAATCTTAGACAGTGGGAAAAAACAGAGCAGAAAAGAAACTAGTGATCAATCATTAAGACTGGTATTCTTTGTTGTGGCACGGTATCCATAGAGAAATTCAAACTTCCACCGAATTTTGTTGTAACAACTAACAAATAAACCAACAGAATACTTTTTAATTTCAGGAAAACAAATTCAACAAACAACACTTCTTAAGAAACACGATTCACTCAAAATTCTCGTCTCAGCATTTTCACTAGCATTATAAAAACCCATACGAGAATGCTATCAAGATTATACAATAAAAAAAAACAACATAGAAATAAGTAAATTCTTCTGAATTATAGGGCATCACTCAAACGTTGTCACTTTGATTACCTAATCCAAGGTTAGACCACAAATCTCACCCCCACACCCTAGGTATGGTGGAATAGCTTACATTTTCCAATAATTCTAGTATATGTTTTGTTTTTACATTCATTGCTATGGTAATTATTGTAAGAACCTTCAGTTGTTATTCAATAAACCGTATATTTCACAAACCGAAAAGTTGAGGAAGATATGTTGAAATACTATCCAGAGGAATTGTCTACGAATCAAGGCCGTATCCAGGATTTTTGTTCGGGGAGGGGGGGGGGGGTACAAAAAACAAAAAACGCATCAAAATTTGTTTCATTACCTTTTTATTACGTTTTTACTATTCGGGTAGACATTCCGGGGGGGGGCTTCAAACCCCCTAACCGCCCCCCTGAATACGGCCTTGCTACCGACAGATTTAGGTATTCGTTTTAAAAGGCTCAGATTGCTATACTGCATAATACGAATAATAAATTTTCATATTGTGGCCAGATGTTTATGTCCATTCACCTGGGACCGACCAGATGAACAAAGCACGTTTTCCCCGCATTAGGCAAGAGAAGGTCATAAGGAAATATCTAAATTAAATTGGAACCTCATGGGAGGTGGGAACTCCCGTTCCAAAAATGAAAAAAAAACATACATTTGCAAATTTCCCTTCAGAACTTGAAGAATGCAGGGGCTGGATTTGGCAAAGAACAGAAACTCTGTTTACGGAATGATGGGCCCTGTTCTCTGTTCAAGGAAGTTTTGAAATAGGAGCCTTATTTCACTTTTATCACTAGAACTCTTCGAGTCTGTTCTAGAAGTGTCCATAAATTATAAGCACAGCAGTTCTTAAAATCATTATTTTAATTATCAACTTATCAACAATGGAAGTTAGCTAATAAAATATTACTTTTGACTGGAAATGACAATAATATGAAACAAAGTTTTTGTTGCATGAATAAATCGATAATCATCTCTCCCTATTTTCGACGAGAACATCTAACTCTTAAGTTGGATAAGAGTATTAATAAGAAAGTATCATTAAGAAAAAACGAAATAATTTCGACTAAAATTGGAAAATTACAACAGTTTAAATAAAAAAAAATATCACATAAAAATCTTCGTATTCCTCCTTTCCAGTTCCCAGCTTTCTCCAGTTCCAGTTTTATATAAAAAAAATTGCCCGAAGTACGCTGTTTTTTTTAGAAATTTTTAGGATTTTTTCAGAAATATATTCATAGCGGAAATTCCACTTTCGGTATGACAAATTTCCGAGCATAATAAGTATAATGTGCATAAATGGAAAATAAACATTATCATAAATGGTAATCAATTGGTTTATATAAAAAAAACTGTCTTATATATTCTCGAATGAATTTGATATTTATATTAATGTAGAAGATGAGCCATTTTCGTTTTGCTTAAAATTCAAATATAGAATTAGACTACATGTAATTGACTAACGTGCAATTCTTTTGAAATGACTAAAATTATTTAACTAACATTCAATTTAATGAAAAGCTAATGTTAGTTAAATTTTTCCAAGTGTTTCCTAGTTCAATTTCACACCGGTTTATCCTTCTTCTTAAAAACGACAGCCAACTCGGGAATCTAGGTGTTAATATCTGATCTTCTAAAGATCGGATATTAACAACTAGCATCTTTTCTAGCATCTAAGAGTAATAGGAATTTTAACTGTTAAAGCGAATCGCAGAAACATGACAAGGAAGAAATAGGGATCTCGGAGCTAAAATTTTAATTCCAAACAGTTTACTATAATCATGAATAATACAAATTTATTCTTTTTAATACATTCACCAATGACTTCTTTCAATAGCAAAATAAGAATGAAATGAAAAGAATATCCACGTTCGGAGTAAATTAGGTACTGTTCTATTAGCTGGAAGACAAGCGAGAAGTAAAGTTTGGTTAATGCTAATAAAATAAAAGAAAATAGGATAAAAATATAATAATTTAGAAACGAATTTAGGCTATATTTTTGCACATCAGGGAGGTGGGGTAAAGCATAACATATATTAAATACGTAACCTAACCTAGGTAGCTTTTTTTGCTCCTTCGACCCCAAAAAACTAACGTTTAAACATTCTAAACGCAATGAGAAACCACTGTTTGCAATGCTCGGCATAGGATTTCTCCGTTGAAATAGCCTGCTTGACTAGTTTCTTTTACCATGTTTGCTATACGATATCTCGCGTGCTTCCAGCTAATAGAACAGTACCGTAAATTATTTTACTTTTCGCTCTTCTTCATTATTACATTTCGGTGATGGTGACTATTTCAAAAGTTAAATGGTCTGTTCGTATATAAGTAATAACGATCAACCGCCTTGACTATTTTGAGTCAGTAAAGGCAAAATTCAACCCATAAATCCTCCTCTTTTCTGCCATCTAAATTAAAATTGCCTAAGGGGTCCAACCCTTCCTTAAACAGTACTTCGCATTCTTTTAAGGTATCCACTCCCTGTGTAGGTTCAGTCATAATTAACAAAACCAATTTATATCTCATAAAGATATCTGTTATTTTGGGTAAAAAGTAAATTTTTTTCGGAAGAGGGGGGGGGGGGGGTAAGGTTATCTTATATGTATTTTTCAGACCAACCTGAGCTGCAGAAACATTTTTCTGTTTTTTAGGAGAAACAGTCTTTTTACGTGCATTCTATGACCAATTCAGGATTGGGAGGAGGGGGGGGAGGGAGCGTCAAACCTTTCCCTGTATATGATCCTGACTGTTTCCATAGGAATCTTTTAGGAAAATAAGAATTTTTCCTATTTCTCTTTCAGAAAATATTTTCAAATAGTCTAAATTTTGTTTATGTATTCCTTAAGACTCTAAGACTATGAAGTGATGCCTTGTCCAGAAAAGATCCAAAATTACTAACCTAGAGAGACGTAATGGCTTTTATAGATTGGTAAATAACGGTAATAAAGATTCTTGGTTATTTTGGCAATAACGTCAAAAGACAAATATCGCCAATAATGATAAACAGGACAGGTTCTATTTGTTTTATTCATCTTAGCATTGAAACAATTTCCAATAAAAATTCAGGATTGGCTATTGGTTAGGGAGGAGAGGGAGGCGTGGTCTCTTATAAATGTATTACATATGATTTGGCAAAGGCGAAATCCTCTAAGGTGTTGAACAATTAGGAACTTTGTTACACCAACTACGAAAGGCCTTAAACAGCTTGATTAAAATGTCATTGCCAAAAGACACGGTTTCAAATTCTTCCAAGAATTTCCAAAAGTCCAAGAAATTCTTTACAACTTCTGTTTAGGCAAAAAACCTTCTATCGAACATTCCCTAATACCTTTTCTAATTTACAAGAAGTCAAGTTACATCAGCTTTTCATCCAATATAATACTTAACGAAATCAATAGAGCCAAAATTAATCTTCACATATTTGGTCATTTGTAACATTATTTTCACTATATTTTCGAATACTAGCCATCCTTTTTCTTTTAGATTATTCACATTAAAGAATAACTGATTTCTGTACAATGAAGGCTTTCTAACTTGAGGCGGAAAATTACCTATGCCTTATCGTATATATTCTAAATCTTGTTCCAATACTTCACGAAGATTCGTGGAAGAATTGATGAAAGCTAAGGTTTGTCCATCATTTTGTCCATAAAAGACTTCAATTCAAAAACGTTTTGTTTAGTACCGTTTTGTAAACTAGAACAATTTCTAGTTTACGACTACATACAGTACAAACGTTTACTGTATGTGGTCGTAAACGTTTACTGTAAAACGACCACAAACGTTTACTGTATGTGGTCGTAAACGTCTACTGTAACGCTTACTGTAAAACGACCACAAACGTTTACTGTATGTGGTCTTAAACGTTTACTGTAAAACAACCACAAATGTTTACTGTATGTGGTCGTAAACTAGAAATCGTTCTAGTTTACAAAACGGTCCTAAACAAAACGTTTTTGAATTGAAGTCTTTTATGGAGAAAATGGGGATATTTTACGACCAAATAGGGATAGTTTACGACCACATACGAACAGTAAAAAAAGCACAATCAGAAAATCTCCATGATACAAAACAAATAAATATAAAATTTTGGCTTTTCTGTGAAGTATAAACTTATAGGAAAAACTCAAACTATCGGATACAAGTTCCAAAATTTTGAATATCTTCGCCACAACAAGCTCTTGTTTCATTTAAAGCAAATTAATTCCTTCCCTTTCAGCTTGATAGGACACAGCTTAGTACTACTTACGTGTTTAGCCTTAGCTTCAAATAAAAACTGAAGAATATGATAATCTGAAACACCTATCACATGCGTGATTAGTTGCGAAACAACATTTTAAGTTTTAACTTCAGGAGCCTTAACTGGAGCTTGAATTTCAGCCAAAGAAGGTAAAGGCGGGCAGAGAAGCATGCGTCTTAACTGGAATTGATTGGAATTCAGTCCCGAGTTGAATTATTGTAACCAAAACAAATTGAATTGTAATAAATCAAGCATGACGATTCCGTTGACCTTTTGGGAGATTTGATTGTTGCTGGTTACTACAAAGGACATTGATCGTTAATACTTCCCCTTTCAACCTGATGGGACATAGAATTGTACTTTGCACATCTTAAGTCGTACCTTAAAATAAACCTGAAGAATATGATGAATCAAAACGTCTCTCACCCGCCTGTAGCGAAGTCAATTAGTAGCGAAGCCAAATTCTTAAGTTTCAGTCAAAGAGTATGGGGTGCGTAAAAGAATGGGAACTGGCTCTAGTGCCGACAAAAACACTATCAGCGCCATCAAGCGTTCAGCCAAAATTGGCATTTTTTCAGTGTAATGATACAAATAATTAATTTAATTAGTGTAATAGGTAAAATTAGGATAGTGATAATTTTCTGATCTCTGTTCCTGACAGAAAAACGATTACAAAGCTTGAAAAAATGTCAATTATTGCTAGCTGGCGTTGATAGTTCAACACTAGCGCCAGTTTCCACTCTTATAAGTAACACATACTCTTTGGTTTCAGTTTTAAAAGTAACTATAAAGACAGACGGACTGTAAATACATGACACAACTGTGAATACATCAAATTAAAGGCGAACTAAAAAGTGTCTTTACTATGATTGGTTAAGACTCAGGCACGAGTTTTATCTTTCACAACTTGAGTTGTAACGAACCAAACTTGAGAATTCCATTGATCTTTTAGAGGATTTGTTGGTGTCATTAACGTTTTTTTTTTTTTCATTTAATACACATAATATAAAGATTAGGATATTCTTAGGACTTCCACAAAAAGGCAAATAACGTTTAGACAATTTATTCCATAATTACTTAAATTTTCGAAGTAATTGGCCTATTTTTTAGTTTCTTTGAATGAATAAATTTAAAGGGATTGGCAAAAGTATATGGTATTGCTGCCAACTAGAACTATTAGAAATACATATGTTGTATTTTCATTTCAGATGGCCAAGATTTTTTAAGGGATTCTATTCGAGGACCCAAACTTCTTAAACGGGAACATGAGCAGGGTTGCCAAAGAGCAATTTGGCTGCTTAAAATCTACTAATCTAAATCTTAACTTTTCAGGAAAACGTAAATTTTGAAGTGAAAAAGAAACATATACACTAGCATGAGAACGGCGTATTGGAGAATTACCTCAATGCATACATGCCCTGTAAGTCATTTCTAAATTTACCAGGGAAAACCAAGGTACGGAAGACAAACAAATCTTATTGATAACATCACTTATATCAGTGTAAATATACTAAAACTATTCACAGAAGGCTATCCAATGAGCAATGATTTCACAAACACACAGCATGAATTTGTTGGCTTATTATTCATTGTGAATTTCAACGGGTATTCAACACAAAGTCAACAATTCACTCGTAATCTACTTAATGACTCGAATAAAAAGTTCACATAGGCTATTAGTTATCTAAAAAACAAGAAAAATTGCTAGCTATTTATACTGTTTTCTTCAACAGCTATTCCGGTTTACACAGGTTCGACGTAATTGGCAGGATATAGGCCCACTCTTCCATCTTTTCTTCCTTTACACCACCCTTGTTCATCTTCGTCTTCGAGTTTTTCAAATACTTCGCCTTAAAAAATGAAAAATCGATAGTTCTTGTTATTTCATAGAATAGTATTGAGGCCTTTAAGCTTTTCTATTACCAACGTAAATACGTTCTAAAACCACACTGGGTATTCATGCGTTTGGTAAAAAGAAAAACAATAAACAAATAATTAAGAAACCAAGAAACGAGGGTAATTATCATCCAGTTAAATTTTAAACTAATTAGCAAAACAAATAAGAGTTCCAAATAGGGATAGGTCCTTTTATTAGACAGTGTAAAAACTGTATACAAAAGCTCTAGAAATTTCGATGACATAATCAGTCATCACCATCAGTAGAGTAACTAAAAAATTAGAATTTAAACAAACTATATTTATACTGAACAAAATAATAACTTTCGGGTCACAGCAAGTTTCTGTTCCATTTATTAGAGGGTTCATTAACTATCTTGACTTCTTTAATATTGCGTTGAATTTTAACAAAGGTGGTACTATCTTCTTTTCTTCTAATTAAAAATAAAACTATTTTGTTCAGTATAAATATATTTCGTTTGATTTTAATACTTTAGTTACTCTACTGATGGTAGAGACTGACTATGTCATCGAAATATCTAGAGCTTTTGTATGTATTTGTTTCATTGTCTAATAAAAGGACTTATCTTTATTTGGAACTATTATTTTTTTCGTCATAGAAAAGGCAGTGTGGTTGTGGGAAAAATAAAAACGAAAATAATTAAGAAACCAAGAAACGAGGGTAATTTTCATTCATTTGAAAAATGGCTGAAAACTACCCTATTTTCATAATTACATGTTTTTTTCTATCTAGTTTAACTCTTTCTTTTCTAACGCAGAATAGCTCGAGTGCAGCAAATGCAGAATAGAAGCAGAATTTTCAATATCAGGTCAGTCTAAAAACTGCCGAGTGATTGGCACGCTGGATTTGGAATCCTTTGTCTAAAGGGCGGGGGTTCGATAATGTGGCCGGTTATTTGGTTTGGGACGGAGGTCAGTGGCTTGACTCTGTAAGCGGGATGGGTGTGCGAAAGCACAGGATGGCTGGCCCCCAGCCCTCCAGTGCACTTCCTGGCTGAAGGGCCTTGAAACGGAGATCAGCACCGCCGGTTTGGAATTTAAGGGTCTAGTGCCGTATCCTTTACCTTTTATCAGTCACCAAGGAAATAATTAGAAAGCCATTTATGGTTTTTTGAACGAATGCGTATTTCAATGACTCAGTGGACAACCGTCATCCAATTTCTGCCCAATACTAAACCTTTATCATTTATTGGATATTAAATAAAAAAAAACAAGTTTTTTTAAACTGAAAGTAAGGAGCGACATAAAAACTTGAAACGAACAGAAGTTATTCCGTATATGAAAGAAGCTGTACCCTCCTCAACGCCACGCTCTTTACGCTAAACTTTTTATTGTTTTAAAAAATAAAGTGTGAGACAGAGTCAAACTTTGGCGTAAAGAGCGAGGAGTTGAGGAGGGCACAGTTTCTTTCATATATGGAATAATTTCTGTTCGTTTCAAGTTTTTATGTCGCTCCTTACTTTCAGTTTAAAAAAACTTGTTTTTTTTAATTAAATTTCTGATCGTTTTTGAATCAATGCAGCTTTGATTTTGGCTCAACGTATATGAATAATTAAAACGAAATTTGCATATTAATTTTATTTTTTTTTGGCTAAATGGCTTTCTCGAAATTTTGTTCTGACTTAACTTACGAATTAACTTACGTAACGAACTTCTATATTCGTATATTTGTATTACGTATATTAGGAAGTTCGCCCCCTTTTCAATACCTCGCTCTTTACGCTGAACTTCAAATTTTGTTCCGATTCCTTAAGAATGACCCCTTAATCACAAAGACCGTTAATTAGAATAAATAGCTAAGATGAAAGTACAAAAAAAAACTTTAGCGTAAAGAGCGAGTTAATGACAAGGAAGTGAACCCAATCATATACGTAATAATTTCTATTTATTTTAAGTTTCGATGTTGCTCCTTACTTCCAGTTGAAAAAATTGTTGTTTTTTTTATTTAATTTCTGATCGTTTTTTTTTTTAAATAATGCTGGGAAATCCAGCACCCCGTTCATAGTAATGTCCCTTATCCCATGAAAACTTCTTCCGTGGAAAGATCCTTCCACGTAACACCGACCCCCCCCAAATATCAGAATAAATCCCCCCTGAAAACTTCTGTATACTTTCTAAAAACCAATACTATACGTAAATATTGGGCAAAGTCCATAACTTTTAGACCTTCCCCCGGGGACTGTGGGGGATTAAGTCATCCTCAAAGACATAGTCAATATAATTTTCGAACATGCTGAACAAAATGGCTATCTCAAAATTTTGATCAGGTGACTCTGGGAAAAAATGAGCGTAGGAGGGGGCCTAGTTGCCCTCCATTTTTTGGTCACTTAAAAGGGCACTAGAACTTTTAATTACCGTTCAAATGAGCCCTCCCGTGATATTCTAGGACCACTGGGCCGATACGATCACCCCTGAAAAAAAAGAACAAATAAACACGCATCCGTGATCTTTCTTCTGGCAAAAAATACAAAATTCCACTTTTTGCAGATAGGAGCTTAAAACTTCTTTAGCAGGGCTCTCTGATACGATGAGTCTGATGGTGTAATTTTCATTAAAGTTCTATGACTTTAAGGTTGCATTTCTCCCTGTTTTCGAAAATAAGGCAAATTTTCTCAGGCACGTAACTTATGATAGGTAAGGCTAAACTTGGTGAAACTTATATATTTGAAATCAGCATAAAAATCTGATCCTTTCGATGTATTTTTGATATCTAAAATTCCAATTTTTAGATTTTACTATTAAGCCGGGTCGCTCCTTACTTACATTTCGTTACCACGAACTGTTCGATTCAGGGTTGCTCCAGGTTTCACTAAAGTTTTTATTTTTGTACTTTTTTTTAATGAAGTCTTTACTTTTGCCAGTGTTTTTCAACGGCTCAAGAGAGGGTATATGGAATAGGAACACCGTGAAGGATATCCGTGCATCTTTAAGTCATCTATGTCTTTTGACGAATGCATCTTTTCAACGACTCAGTTGCAATATTTCAACGCAGCTGATGAACCGTCATGACGCATGAACTTCGAGTAAAATTAAAGCTCCCTCGGGATAACACTCAAATGGAGGTGCAACGTCTTACAAATCTGTTCTTCAACTGATCAGTGCGGGGTGTCTCCTCTTCTTTGTAATCTGACCTTACCAAGTTTCTGCGTGTTTACCACATTGGGTTGACAAATGGCGGAGCAGGTAGAAATACGTAGCTCAACAGAGGGAGGATGGTTATTTCTCAAAATCGCGGGGTGTCTCAGTGCTCTTTTTTTGTAATCCGCCCCTACAAGTTTCTTCGTGATAGCCGTATTGGCTTGACCAACGGTGGTGCAACTACGGATAGCTCAACACAGCTATGTGTACTGGTAGCTGGTAGGTGGTTTCTTCTCAAAATTACGGGGTGTCTGAGTGCTCTTTTTTTGTAATCCGCCCTTACAAGTTTCTTCGTGATAGCCGTATTGGCTTGACCGACGGTGGTGCAACTACAGATAGCTCAACAGCTATCTGTACTGGTAGCTGGTAGGTGGTTACTTCTCAAAATTACAGGGTGTCTCAGTGTTTCTCTTTGTAATCCGACCCTAGAATGCTTATTCGTGTTTGCCGTATTGGCTTGACTGATAGCGGTACGTCCGAGGGAGTGTGATTATGTCTCAAATTACTTCAGAGTAATTCAACTCTCAGGATTGCCCATTTGAGGATGAATACCAAAATATGACTTTTTAAGCATAAATCTTTTATGGCTATATTTTTTCTTCTTATGGCTACATAAGTTCCTTTTATGGCCCTTCGTTAAAATGAACAAAATTCCTTTAAAATAAAAAAAAGCACAGGGTCATACACAAATGGTCGTATTGTCATAAAAAGAACACATACGGTAGAGTGTTTTCGAAAATTGCGTCGAATTCATTCTCCACGTAACCATAAAACGCCCGGACGGGGATATATAAAGGCCTACATCTTAAAATTACATACGATTAATCGTTACCTTAATTAGAGAATATAACAAAGAAAATGATTTGACAACAAGATTAAATTCCATAAAAAAAACTAAAAAAGAAGTCATAGCGTACATATTTAGATAAAAATAATTCGGACTAACCTCTTTTGAAACTTAATTCATCGAATTCTGCTCCCTCATAGTCGTAAAGTGCTCGAACAGGAACACCAGGCTCACCATTGTCGACTAATAGGTCAGGGTCCCAATCCTCAGATTCTTCGTCAAATGGAGTTTCTTCTTTCTTCCCATTGCTTTGAAAAAAGAAGAAGATACAAACAATGTTCTGAATCTATTAAGGACGCGCCATAGAATAATTATGATGACCTCACTGTATTATTTTCACAAAACATTAATGCTATTTTATATATTTTCTTTTCTTAGTTTCAATAGACTTTGACTTTAGTTTGATGTCATATTTATATTCTGCCATGAAAAGTTTAATGGTTCAGTTACATTGTTTATTAATATTTTAGTGATATAAGTCAGGACCCTGTAAAGAGCGAACCATTACAGGTTCGAGTCCTGGTTTTGCTGATTATTTGGTTTAAAACGGGGGTCTTTGGTGGGAATCTTAAGCTCAGCCAGTGTCGACCCAGCTCCAAAAGAGTACCTGGAGAAATCTGAGGGAAATAACAAAGGAAGCATTGGCTGATTTGCCCCCAACCACGCACTGTACTCCCGGCCTACGCTACATAGAATATTGGTCAGCATGCAAAAAAGTTAGCTTAGTTAATTGAGCATGATGTCATGGCGTCATGCAAGGCCGTACCAAGGATTCTTTTTCGGAGGGAGTTTTATAAAAAAAAATTCGGAGGGGGGGGGGAGGTTTACATAAAAAAACCCTCAAAAAACGCATACACAATTTGATTACATCCATTTTTGTTACGTTTTAAGAGCCAGAAAACCATTTCGCGGGGTTAGGGGGGGTCAAACCCCCCTAACTCTCCCTCTGGGTACAGTCTTGGCGTCATGTATAGATGCTAATACGTGAAAGATACCAAAACAAGTTGTTTTGTGAAAATCCGATCACTTTTTACTCTTAAATAGGGTACTAAAACATCTAATTTTCAATCGAATTAGCCCTCTTAGAAGTTTCAACGACTACCCCTTTTTAACGAAGGGGGACAAAAATAATACATAAATACCCCACGTGACTTCTATTGCCTAAGCACTTACATGTTATGTAAGTAGTTAGATGAATTACAAACTCAAGCCCAAGTAACTGAATTAATGAAAAATACTTCAACGCAATATACAATAAAGCAAATAATAGATAAAACTGAGCTTCAGTAAAAAGACATACAAGGCTAGCTGCAAAAAAAAACAAGTGTTTCACTAAGCGATTTTATATATCATTTATACATTTAATCAGTCTGTAATGTAACAAGAGTCTTTAAAATATTTTAACTGTTAAATTATTTATTGTTTGAAAGTTTATTTTTGAATTCTAAGTTTCTTGTGTTTTTCATTAAAAACTCAAAAATTTCCTACATAACTTCTTTGCAATGGAAAAGAAGTCTTTAAAATATTTTAACTGTTAAATTATTTATTGTTTGAAAGTTTATTTTTGAATTCTAAGTTTCTTGTGTTTTTCATTAAAAACTCAAAAATTTCCTACATAACTTCTTTGCAATGGAAAAGAAGGGGGATCTTGATCGTTTTTACCCTTTCGGCAAATAAAAGTGTTTCACTCTATCATATATCATTCTATCAAAAGGCTAGCTGTAAGAAAAATAAGTATTTCAATAAGAAATCCTTTAATTTATTTATTAGTTTAACTACTCTTAGCTTAACTTACGTTGAGTAATGACGCTGAGAATCTTTTAATTCCATTCGCCGTTAAATAATTTATAGTTTTATTCTGAATTACGAGTTTCTTATGTTTCTCACAAAAAAAAAGTCCACAAAATTTCTATATGACCTCTCTGTTTCACTCTCTCATATGTGAGCGTTGCGCAGTAAAATTTTGTACTTTACTGTAGAAAAGAAGCAAACATGCATAAAAATGATATAACAACCACTAAAAATAGTTTCAGGAAGCCAAAATAAAAAAAATTCGGTCACTACGGGTTCAGACTTGTAAGGAGCAGACATGATTATAATGAAATATTATACTGAATAAGTAGTAATTTTATATTCTGAGTCCTTTTCCAGAGACAAAATGGATTGTAAATACACATTCTGGATTATAAATAGGTAATTGCAATGGTAGTTGCAGCAGTAGCTGCAATTTAGCAAAGGACGAATCTCGACCAATAGTAGCCCAAAATTAATTATTTTGAAACTAGATCGGATCGATATAAAAAGTACACCATTGGGATCGCCATGGCCAAAAACTACTACTACTATTACTACCAACAACTCACCGCAGCACCAAGCCACCTGAGGCCAGCACAGCTACGCACGCTCCTCCTCCATCCCGATCTACTCAAAGCCTTGCTTTTTACACCCTCCCAGGAAGTTCCCATTTCTTTTTAATCTTTTTTATGACATCCTCCCGCCCCAGACGAGGACGACCTGCTTTCCGTTTAGCCCTAGACGGTTGGCCAAAAAGGACAGTCTTCGGTAATCTTTCATCCGCACAACGTGCCCTAGCCACCTCAACCTTTCTTTCATTATAGCCCTAGAGAGTGGTATTGAACCACATTTTTCACACAACCTATTGTTTCAAATGCGGTCAGTCAGCCAGGTACCCAGAACAATTCATAAGCGATTTCTCTGGAAAACACCTAGCAAAGCTTCATCCACTTTTCGGAGCACCCATGCTTTAGAGCCATATTTGACCACTATCATCACTGTAGCTTCTAATATTCTAATCTTGGTTTGCAGACTTATCTTCCTATTCTTCAAAACTTCTTTAACTGTGAAAAAAACACCCTGAATCTTGGCTATGCCATGGCCGAAAACCCTATACATAAAACTTACAGTCCCGTACCTTGAACAGCAAGGAAAATCATCTTTTTTGTATTGAAAGCACTCATGTAGTTTCTTTTTTCTTTTTTTCTTCTATGCTGCTATTGGAGCACTGGAACATCATCGAGGACTGTTTAAGAGCTCATGTTAGAGGAAATTGCTACATCTACACGCTTTTGTAATCAACAAAGCAATATTTAAAATAAAATCAATTTTTGGCGAAAAACCGCATCTTCGTACACTAGATGACGAATAACGTCATAATCGTAGGTCACAACCATAAATGAAGTTATAGTAAAATACCTTGAAGTCTATAAGAATCCAGATTCTGGCTTACTATTAATATGTTTTACAAAATATTTCAACAATTTTTAATAATATCCGCCATTTTGAAAATCTGGATACACATGGCATACTTTGATTGAGTTTTACACCTCAAATTTCCCTGAGAAATAAAATTTAATACCCTATTCTGTTTCTAAGACATTGGATCTATGCTATTTTGACAACCTGGCTGCACTTAGTCCCTTTTGATTTAGTTCAAAAGTAAGACGACAATCTATATCATGTCAAATGCTCTTCCATTTGAAGTACCAGGGACATCAAAAGTAAAAACTTCAACAATTATAAGTATCCGTTACTCCTTGGAGCAGATGTGATAACAATGAAATATTACACTGAATGAGTAGCGATCTTAAGTTTTGAGGCCTTTTCCACTGGCAAACTAGATTATAAATTCATATTCGGAATTGTAAACATGCGGTTTCACTGACAATCTAGACCATGAAAATGCTTTTCAATTGAAAAAAGGGATTGTGGGTTCACAACTTAGATTGTGAATCCATGGCAAAAATCCGTAATCGGTTTTTTTTTTTAGCCAAAAATCGGTAATAACAGATTATGTAAACAAGCAAGAAAAGGGGGCTTTTGGACAACAAAACAAAAAATAATTGCATATACCGAAAGAGATTGCTTGTATGAAGGTTGCTATCGGTTACGGGAACTGGCGAATATAAAAGATAATTCGCAGATAGTTAGGCTGAAATTTAGTTTCTTCAAAAATCTTGCCATAACTAAGATAAGCCTGCATAATTCAAGGATCAATAGATACGGGTCAGTTTTTTTTAGGACATCCTTACCTTTATGGTACTATACGGCTCATTTTGCAGGTTTCACTGTCCCTTTGACTTGGTTTAGGAAAATTGGCTCCAACTCTGCCCCCCCCCCCCCCAAAGACTTTGACGAAATTACGCCCCTGCATATAAAGTAAATTTAGGTTTCTTCTAAATAACAAGCAGTTTATTCACATGCATCAATTTCCCAAAAAGCACCATTCCTTGTGTCATGCTATTCTTCAATCTACACCCGAAATCCAAGTCTAATTTGTAATCTTTGCTAGAATAGACTTCAAAAAGAGACTGATGTGACAATATCGGTTGTTCAGATGCGCTTTATCGTTTTCTGTCAGAATTTATTTTAACAGTGCATGTTAGAAAAAATAATAATGCAGTATGATTTCTAAAAAAAAAAAAATGCATGCACTAAAATCAAAAGAGATGGCTATTAAGAAACTATAAGGGTCATACCATAAAGGCCATAAAAGAGGATACCAGAAAGGCCATACCAGAGACAGTGGTTTAACTGGAGGATACCCAGTGTATGCATTAACAGTTGACAAAGAAAATCTTGCGTCTAAATTTTTTGAATTGATCAAGTGAACGGAAAAAACCTTACAAAATCAAATGCACTTACATTCAAGATACAAGGTTTTCTTAAGCCAATAACTTTATAATTATCACAAACCTCATAATAATAGTCGAGCCAAGAGACTGATTTTCGCAAGAAGAAAGAAGAGACAAAACTTTCACCATCGGCCATTGCCGAATGACAGATTGGTGTTTCCCCCCCCCCTCCCCCCAAGGGAAACAAAGTTAGTTGTGAAAATTTTGATTCGCATTACTTGCCCAGTCTCTGCAACCAGTCTGCTTGCAACCACTAATTGCACCAGAGACTGGTGCAAATGCAGCTGTATTGTTGTGCTAAAATGTACCGGGCCATTACATAATTTATACATTGTTCACACAGAATAAAGCAGTGATTGCAAATTTATCTCTGAGTGAAGTTTCCCTTTTCTGCCTATTTTTTTAGGTTAAAAATAGCTAAAATTATTGTTCTTGGAGGAGCAGGGAGGGACCTACATCTCCGAAAACCGTTCTGGTCACTGATAAACACCTTAGTTCTTAGGTATGGCCCAGAACGTTAGTATATAGTTATAAAATAACAAGACGTGCTAAATGAGCCTTTTACTGTTGATTCCGTCGCAAGATCACTTCTTCACCAAGATCGTCGTCATTCTCGAAGGGGTTTCTCAACTCTTGCGGCTGCACCCTGTATGTATATATATATATTATCTTCACTTAATTCGGTGGAATTAACGAAAATGATGGAATAATAAACAAGGTGGTATTATAACGAACTATGCTGAGATTTGAAAGAACTGTATGTTATCAATTCCCAAAAGAATTAAGCAACTGGGCTTAACTATGGCACATATGACCCTCCCTCCCAGTAAAGGGCAATAGGCAGTGGAAGAGAAGTTGGAGGGATCTGTAGGGGAAAGGGTGAATAGGAACATTCTTGTACTAAACCATAATTCACATAAAATCTATGACAGTTATCACGTCTGTTACATGCACCGTAAGTTCCAATTTAATCTCGGAAGCGACAACTTATTTAAGGTTGTTAAAAGTTTGCTTTTACGGAAGGAGGCTAGAAATTGAAATTAAATATCAAGAGAGGAGGGGGGAGATAGTTGGTGGGAGCGATCGCTAAAAATAGAAGTTAGAAATTTGTAATCTCTTGTAAAAGATACAAACATTCTTGCCGTTCTATCTACAAATTTACTTTACTTTTTAAACTTCATTGATTGAAAAACCATGTTAGGACATAAAATAAATTCGGGATGTCGGATAGACCTGACTCAAACTCAACTTCATTTGAGAAACCTGACTCAAATGAAGTGAATGACTCAAACATTCACTTCATTTGGGGAAAAAAAAATTATTGGAAATTTTGATTTTAATAATGGTTTGTTTAACATAAATTCATTATTTTGAAGCTTTGAATCGATTGGGATTGAGGAGGAGCGTGCTCAGCTATGTTGGCCCCAGGCGGCTTGGTACTGCAGTGAGTTGTTAGTAGTAGTAGTATGAAATCTTCTTTAGTAACTCAAGATAGGTCAGTTGGGAAGGATGATATAGTGATGTCACATAACATTCACACATTTTTCTTAAAACTTGGAGCATTCTATAATCTTCACCTACCCACAATTTCGCAAAGAAAAATTTAAATGGCGCTGTTGATTTTCTTCTAATTTCTTCTAATTTCTCTTTTTTTCTTTTACTTCATTAGAGTAAAACAAGGGACATATATTACTGTCTTCCAATCAAGTACAAATATAAGTAGGGGGAATAAGTTTATATATACTTTCCCTATTAGTCAGGTGCGTAATTTGCTATGCGGTAGGGGGAACAACTGCCCCCTCCAGACCCAAGATTGCCACACACATCCCCCCAGACCTGAGTCCCCCTTCCCAGCTGAAATTTAGTTTATGTAAAAACATTTGGTCAAAATTAAGATAAGCCAGTATCCAGAGAAACAGGTCAGTTCTCTTTAGTATATCTTTGCCTTTATGGTAATATATGACTCATTTTTCACTGTCATTTCCATTTGATTTGGGAAAATTGCCTCCAACTTTGCCCCCCCCTCCCCCAGGATTTTGAAGAAATTACGCCACTGCTATTAGCGCTTCTAGAGAGCTGCAACTGGATTTGTCCTTGTGCAGTTACTGGCAACAACGGATAAAACGTACCAGGCATGCAAACCAGGTGGGATTGGGGGAAAGCTCTGAGCCCATACAGTACATAGAGAGGTTTTCACGACTTCTTTCCACAATCCGTTGTATCTTTCATGCAATTGTTTTCTACTTTTTGCATAATTTCCAGCTTCCATTCCATTCCTCCCCCTCAAAGGGATCTCTCACGTAGTTGCAAGGCTCAATCGGTTCAATCCGTTTTACAGTATTTGATTTACTTCTTAACATATGAATTAAAGAGGTTTTATTATTTCTATTTTAGCTTCAGAACAAAGTTTCTGAGCTAGACTTGAATACATCTTAGATATTCTCATTATTTGAGGAATATTACAAATGGTATAGATAAGCAGAATCAATATGTTTTTTTATTCAAATTTATTTACAATATGATGATAAGGTGATTCTAGACGCCTATACAAACTATTTATGCGAAATAAACATAAAAAAATTATAGTTCATGACAAAATCAAGGAATTTTTTGAGGATTACTCGCAACGGGATTGGGTTAGCACCAAGACCCAGCTAATGCTCAAAATCTAGGCTAGTTTCAAATTCAAATAGGCTAGTTTTATACCCATTTACAGTAAGAATTAGGTAAATTCCAGTAGTGACTGTATCCACCACCGAAGCCTAATGTATTTGAAATTGGAATTTAGGTAAGGCTAACGAAATAGAAAGCTTTATCACAAATTCTTAGCCATATAGAAAAGATCTAAATTGTGATCTTAAATTCTTGCGTCAGAAGGTAAACCAGAAGGAAAAACGAAAATTTTACGACGAAAATTTTACACCGTAACTAATTAAAAAGAGCCCCTCGTACAATTATTCATTCTGAACGATAAAATAAGATCAAGATTGTATTGAGGATTGGTATTCGAAAAGAAGAACAAATTAAGAAGAAGGAGAAGACAAAATAATAGCAATAACAAAAGGAATAACAAAAAACATAAAAAACATACAAACAAAAAAGACGAATAATAAAAAGAGAGAAAAGAAAGAAAAATCAAGGGTAAGAAGTTTACCTTAGGGATGAGGATATATCGCTGCTAATTTTAGAGGCTGCTTCCGTTTTGCCAGTATTAATTTCGTTATGCCTCAAACTGTTGGCGTTGGAAGATTTTTTCACTGCTTTCTTTTTATCATTGAATGAAGATAGTTCCTGAAAAAGGATAAACTCAATTATTTAGTTGTTAGTTATTTAGTTATAATGCATCGTTTTTTATTGTTCAATAGGGCTATATAATTTATATTTCCTCTAATTATTTTTATTATTATTGTATCTAACTATTATATTTTTATTATCATTTTATTATCATATTATATACACATCCAATTCACCCGAAACCACCTCTAATAGAAAGCACGAAAGCATGAACTGAAAAAAGTTTTTAGAGGTTAAGGTACTCTCCCCCCCCCCCATAGGAGAATCTATTGGCCAACACTCTAGTAGATGTTGTGCAATTATAGAATACCTCATACTCATTTTTATTATTCGATGTCGGTATTTGTCGAATTTGGCTTTTGGCATCTCTGTGTTCGTTGTGATCTAAGCCTGTTTTCGTTGTGATCTAGGATATTTACCATGATACTTCAGTTTCGTATTTAGTGAGGATTGTCCAATCATCAGAGTTGCCACCTGTAGCACGAAAATACTGTTTTAGCTGCATTTCATTATGTGTAGCACCATGGCACGTGATCAGGGTTGCTACATGTAGCACGAAAGTGCTATTTTAGCGCTATTTTCGCACCATTGCATTCAATTTTTTTACTGTAGCTCCGAAAATTGCTATGTAGCACACACATTTGGGCAATTGTAGCACTTTAGAAACGGACCGTGGTGGTAACCCTGTCCATCAGTTGTCGATGCTTATAACACCATCTCATTTATCAATTTTGGTTATTCTTGTTATATAAACAAGTAAACAAAAGAGATAGTTGCTCTAATTATAGTAACACTCAGTTACAGTTACTTCGATTATCTGTTTGTTTCTGCCTTTTCTATGATACTCAGGCTCATTACTCCCTACTCCTCAATTTTGTCTTGTATTGTATATGTAAGTGTATTTATAAGTATTTTATTAATTATTTATGTACTTAATAATCTCATATCTTCTTATTTAATAATTATATTTCTTAATTCTTTATGTAAATTGTATTCATTATTTGCATGTGTATACGCATGGTCAAATAATCGAACTTTTCTCCCCTTCTGACCAATTTAAGAACCCATGTTTTTCGGTTCTTATTATCCCTTAGTTCTATGACCTTAGTTATGCCCTAGGACGGATGGATGGATTATAGACTGTCTATCAACAAGTAAGAATGACATCATTTTTATACAATCCCGAAAAAGGCTTACGCCAGATTTGCCTCTCACACAGACGTTTTGGCTGGGATTTGTCTCCAATTGGCCAATGGCTTAATGGCAACTTAATTTTAATTTAAATTGAATAATTTGATATAATAGTTTGATAATGAATAATTCTTGATTAACTACGTTAATCTCATATTGGAATAAAATCTGTTCAGTCAGTGCTCACCCATTGTATAGATCATTCAAAATCCTTTAAAAAATAGACGGTGCTGAAATTTATGTGCATTATATTTATCATTATTATGTGTATTCTATGCTAACTGTGGTTAGCACATGGACAAGTATTCTAGTTTTGCTCTCCTTCTAGCCACTTTTAGTACATATATTTAGTTAAGTCATATTGAACAGAACTTATTAATTCAGTGATCACCCCTTGTATACATCGTCGAAGACCCTTTCAAAGGTGGACGGCGTTGAAATAAGTGCGCATTATATATATTATATATAATGCGAGAGAGAGAGAGAGAGAGAGAGAGAGAGAGAGAGAGAGAGAGAGAGAGAGAGAGAGAGAGAGAGAGAGAGAGAGAGAGAGAGAGAGAGAGAGAGAGAGAGAGAGAGAGAGAGAGAGAGAGAGAGAGAGAGAGAGAGAGAGAGAGAGAGAGAGAGAGAGAGAGAGAGAGAGAGAGAGAGAGAGAGAGAGAGAGAGAGAGAGAGAGAGAGAGAGAGAGAGAGAGAGAGAGAGAGAGAGAGAGAGAGAGAGAGAGAGAGAGAGAGAGAGAGAGAGAGAGAGAGAGAGAGAGAGAGAGAGAGCATTAAAACCCAGTTGGTGATACCTAACCACCCCTATGAAAAAGATGAGAATTTGAGGCTTTAAGATGCATTGTTTCTACGTTTTCAATCTTCCAGTCGGAAATAATATTTCCTAGAGGGAGAATAGAAGCGAAAGAAAAAAAAAAGCGCAATTCATTTTATTAACCTTTCACAAGTTTGGGTTCAACTGGTTTTTATTCTGGATAATTTTGTATTCAATCCGTTTAGAAACTTCATAGCGATAATTTTCTTTATTCTGTACAACTAGCTTCGATTTTTAAAGACCGCGAATACCAGAGGGGAAAATACAACCTGACGACACATTTAACAATAAAGAACCGAAGAAAAAACTAATTCACTTAATAGATCAAAATTACCAGACACAACTGAACACTACAAAAAGCGTTGAAAGGGTGAAATAAAATAAAGGAAGCAGATAAAGCGTACTGTGGAAAACAAAATGCGGTGAAAGTAGAAAAAGCAAAAATGAAATGCTACTTAACTGAAAATACCAAAAAGCACAAGGTAAAAAAAGCAGTCATTAGGCAGAGTGAGAAATTATAAGTCGTCAAGAAACACAGAAGAGAAATACCCTCTACCACACAAGTAAATTAAAAAAAAATAATACAGGTAAATCGTCGCTAACGCTTCGTTGATTGATGAGGGTAATTGCACCTTCTGGTAGATGACCTTTCTTCCCCTTGCCACTAATGTCACGAAACTCTTCGGAATACTCCTATAGCGGAAACAATATAAGAAAAAGAACACAAAAAAGACAAAGCCTTCCATGCATCTAAATCAATAATTACGAAGATGTTATTTCTATAGTATTAAGTAAATTTAACACTATGTCACGTGAAGACGATATGTTAAGTCAGTGTAACATTACGTACATGGTGTAACGTTACGTTTCAACATGGTAGCGATTAAATAGTTTGCTAACAACAATAGCAAATACGCCGGCGTGTCTTGTGGTCTTAGAAAAAATAGTTAGCAACAATTTTTTAACATGAAGCATGTTTTTGTAAACCTACAAAAGATTGTTAGTGAACTGTGGGTGAATCATCAGAAAATTAATGATGGATTTTGACAGCGCGGTCCAAAAAATAAGACAAAATCAAAACAAAGCTTTTAGTTCTCTCGTTTATGGAATAAATTCGGACTAATTTTGTGTTTTAAAGTTTTGAACTGTATTCTATGCATGATTTGAGGTTCAAAATATTATCTTAACTTTTATTATGTTTCAGGACTCTATTTTAAATTACACAATAAATAATGCGTTTCCCCAGATTGTCCGAAATAATGCTTAGTAGATTATGCGCTTCCCCAGAATGTTGGAAATAATGCTTATTTTGTCAACATTCATCTTTTCAACGCATCTAGACAAATTGTTACAAACATTTGAGATGATGGGATCAACCCATATTTGTAAAATTATCGGAAAAAAACGACTGATCTGATCTCGATCAGATCAGATCATCCGATCTAACAAGGTCACCGACATCTATTTACTTGAATAGCATTAAAAGAATGTGCTACCATTTAAGCTGCGTATTCGTGTGGCCTTTTGAGAAGAAATTGGTTACGTGAAATCGGAATGGGTAGCCAAACTGAGCACAACCAAATTTGTTCCAGACCAGTCGAAGCACATATCATTAGGTCATTGAATGTAGCGTCACCTGGGGAGGTTCGTTTAAAAGGGAAAAGGAAGACATGCTTTTAGTTGGCCATGCTAGGCGGCAAACATTAGATGGCATTGCCCTATAGTTTTTTTTAGCTTTGATTTTTTTTCTCAATTTTTGCTGAGTGAAAACTGTCCCCAAGATAGTACGAAAAACGGTTGAAAAAAAAACAACTTAAAAACTCCCCTAGAAAAAAAATTATTTGTTAACATTTGTTGTAGTTGTGTACAGATGAGTTTGTTGTCCCTATTTATGAGTGTCCGGGTCTCTATTCTCTTTAGTTTGAATGATTTCTGAAGTTCAGTCTAAGAGTAAAATCGACCATCTACAGCAAAGTCCTTTGAACTCGCAAAAAAAAAATTCAAGGAAGAAAACAAATCTAACAGTGAAAATTTTAATTCTAAATAATTTACTTTAATCATAAGTTCAGTTTCTCAAGCAGCAGGTTTAGTGATCCGACTTATGTGATCCGAGTAATCCGACATCGTTCCAGCTATGAGGATTACGTTAAAACAATCCCAAAAGTGATCCGATATATATGTAATTTCACCTATTTTAGTAAATAGGTAGATAAGGTAGGATAGTAACGCGTTGCCATTATTCAGCAAGAATTTTCCATATTACTGTTATAGGCTGCACAAGAAACAGAAGAAAGTTCACCGGAATAAATTTTATTTGTGGCTATAAAGAAAGATATAGTTCTTGGCTCACTGTAATAGACTGATAAATAAAAACTAAATAATAAATGGAACACAAACGGAAGAGAACCCCTCTTTCCTGCCATAATTTGGCAACTTAAAAATCTTAATCGTCGGAGTACTCCTATGGTAGAAATGACGTAAGAAAACGAATGCAAAAAGGGACACAGTATTCCATGCAATTAAAAAATTAATGTTCTACAAAATTTGGGCTTCGGAAGGTACAATACTAAAATTCTTTTCATCCCCTGTAAGGGAAACAACAAAATACCTTTTTGTACAGCCTATTTCAAGAACGCAGGCTTCACATTCCGGTGCAGAGGTTGTCAGGTGGCACCTTGATGACAACAAAATTATACTAGGATTTTCTGATTCTGTAAAACTGAAAGGCTCTATTTGGAGCAATGGCGACCGAATGGCAGACAAGTTTCGAGAAATTTCGAGGAAAATATTTTTTTTCTTTATGTATTCTTAAATTGGGTGCTTCAAGCTGACGACAATATACAAAAAAAATTTTCAAAGAAAATTGTTTCAGTATAGTTTTAGGCATTCGTTTACTCGTCGTATATGAAACAATAAACCGTACGATAAATCTACGATCCTACTGTCTAGGGTTATCATGAAAAAGAGGTAAAGATGGCTAGGTCAATTGGGTTGGGAAGTTCGATCCTACTCTCTAGGGTTATCACGAAAAAGAGGTTAAGATGGCTAGGCCAACTGGGATGGGAAGTTTGATCCTACTGTCTAGGGTTATCATGAAAAAGAGGCTAGGCCAACTGGGATGGGAAGTTTGATCCTACTGTATAGGGTTATTATGAAAAACAGGTTAAGATGGCTAGGATAATTGGGGTAGGAAGTTCGATCCTACTGTCTAGGGATATCATGAAAAAGAGGTTAAGATGGCACCGCCAATTGGGGGAGGGAAGTTCGAGCCTTCTGTCTAGGGTTATCATGAAAAAGAGGTAAAGATGGCTAAGCCAACTGGGATGGGAAGTTTGATCCTACTGTCTAGGGTTATCATGAAAAAGAGGTTAAGATGGCTAGGCCAACTGGGATGGGAAGATTGATCCTACTGTATAGGGTTATCATGAAGAAGAGGTTAAGATGGCTAGGATAATTGGGGTGGGAAGTTCGATCCTACTGTCTAGGGATATCATGAAAAAGAGGTTAAGATGGCTCCGCCAATTTGGGGTGGGAAGTTCGAACCTTCTGTCTAGGGTTATTATGAAAAACAGGTTAAGATGGCTAGGCGAATTGGGGTGGGAAGATTGATCCTATTGTATAGTGTTATCATGAAAAAGAGGTTAAGATGGCTAGGATAATTGGGGTGGGAAGTTCGATCCTACTGTCTAGGGATATCATGAAAAAGAGGTTAAGATGGCTAGGCGAATTGGGGTGGGAAGTTCGACCCTACTGTCTAGGGTTATCATGAAAAAGAGGTTAAGATGGCTAGGATAATTGGGGTGGGAAGTTCGAACCTTCTGTCTAGGGTTATTATGAAAAACAGGTTAAGATGGCTAGGCGAATTGGGGTGGGAAGTTTCATCCTATTGTATAGAGTTATCATGAAAAAGAGGTTAAGATGGCTAGGATAATTGGGGTGGGAAGTTCGATCCTACTGTCTAGGGATATCATGAAAAAGAGGTTAAGATGGCTAGGCGAATTGGGTTGGGAAGTTCTACCCTACTGTCTAGGGTTATCATGAAAAAGAGGTTAAGATGGCTCCACCAATTGGGGGTGGGAAGTTCGACCCGTCTGTCTAGGGTTATCATGAAAAAGAGGTTAAGATGGCTAGGCCAACTGGGATGAGAAGATTCATCCTACTGTCTAAGTTTATCATGAAAAAGAGGTTAAAATGGTTAGGCCAATTGGAGTGGGAAGTTTAATCCAACTGTCTAGGGTTATTATGAAAAACAGGTTAAGATGGCTAGGCGAATTGGGGTGGGAAGTTCGACCCAACTGTCTAGGGTTATCATGAAAAAGAGTTTAAGATGGCTAGGCAAATTGGGGTGGGAAGTTTGATGCTACTGTATAGGGTTATCATGAAAAAGAGGTTAAGATGGCTAGGATAATTGGGGTGGGAAGTTCGATCCTACTGTCTAGGGATATCATGAAATAGAGGTTAAGATGGCTAGGCCATTTGGGCTGGGAAGAGGTTATAAAAAAGGATTCAAAGAAATTGGAACTTAATGAAAGAGGGTAAAGAGTGAAGCTTTAATAGATTGGGGTGGAAGGAGAGCATGTGCAACTATGTTGGACTAAGGCGGCTTGATGCTGCAATGATCGATCTCTTCATCACAAATCTAACTTTAATCAAAAAAGATTTTACCTAAAAAGAGGTTTACAATATTTTAATTTTTACCGACAGAAAAAAAAGAAGCCAGACGTCAAGCACGACGTACGGACCCCGAGAGACGGACTTTGATGCTTCACCGTCTGGACTGTTAGTAGGTTCTACATCTTTATTTTATTAAAAAATACGAAAAGTAAACGGATTTCCTATAAACACGCTCCTCTAGGGTTACGGACACTTACGAATTGCACAGGAGACAAAAGACAGCTTACAGTGTTAGGAGTGTTGTAACCTAATAAAATACATATACCCATTTTTTATCAGAAAAAAGCCTCTTGATTTTCTTTAAATTTTTCCCCTGAACATAAAAAATCGACGAGGGGGTCCAACAATTAAAAAAAAAAGAAGAGAAAACAAAAGAAAAGACGCCCTAATCGAATCAATCTATTAACGTCAACTAGGACATGAAACTCCTGTGACATTAAAGATTGCCAGGGCGACTATTCGCTGAGAATGGACGATCAAAAGATGGTTCACTCTCAACGAGATAATTTGTCAAATTTAATTCTGGTCACAACTATGCAGTATAAACTATCTATAAACTTCATTTCATTTGCACTCGTCCAAGATTTTGGGGAGTCAAGGAAATAATAACATGATAAATCCTGTATTTTTTGTTGTATACCTGACGTATTTCTTTAAAACTCCACACCTGTTGCCACACACAAATGGTAAGAATTACAGTCTTTAAAAATACAACCATATAACAAAAAAAAACACAATAAAAACAAAGATTTTCTGAGAGACAGTGGAAGAGCTTTCACCAGGGACGTAATTTGCTATTACGCCCATAATTTGCTATAATGCTATTACAATTATTTCCCCCCCCCCCCATAGCTGAAATTTAGCATAACCAAAAATCTCGTCAAAACTACGATAAGCCTACATAATTCAAACATCCACAAAAACAGATCAATTTTCTTTAGTATACCTTTGCCTTTATGGTACTAAATGGCTCGTTTTTCATCTTTCACTTGGTCATTTTATTTTGACTTGAGAAAATTTTGGCTCCAACTTTACCCCCCCCCCTCCCCCTTCAGGATATTGATGAAATTATGCCGCTTAAAAAAAAAAAAACTTTTTGCATGTTGACCAATGGTCTGCGTTGCACATGGCCAATGCGTGGTTGGGGGCAAATCATACGACACTTCCCGTGTTTTCCCTCAGATTTCTTAAGGTACCCATTTATAGCTGGGTCGACTCTGACTGAGCTTACAGGGTAACATCATAGACCCCCGTTCCAAACCAAATAGCCGGCGACACCAGGACACGAACTCCTAACCTCAGGATTTCAAGTCCGGGGCGCTAACCACTCGGCTAGGACGGTCTGGCTTTCACTATATTGAGAAAATGTCCCAGTTTGCTTTGATTCATTTTTCTTTGGTAAACAATAACCAGTAATAAAAGTAAGTAGTTTTGATTTGTTGATCTTCTATTTTGAAAAATACCCCACCACTTTTTTATACCTCAGAGATAATCTATAAGGATGAGGAAAAATGTTTTGATGACCTGACACACATGGGCGTAGGGAGGGGGGCAGAAGGGCAGCTGCCCCCCCTAGACCTTCAAATTTGGATTAGATATGGCTGAAAAAGCAGATGGTTTGGAAAAAGCAGTTTATAAAACTCAGTCACACTATCGACTGCCCCCCCCCCCTAGACAATATGCTGCCTACGCCCATGCTGACACATTACTATATATACTCGGTTCAAATCCCTTTGAAGAATAAGTTTCGACTAATATACAAAAGACGAAAATAATGATTGAGGGGAAAAGGAGAAGAGCGCCAATAAAGCAGAAATATTATTTGTCAAGAACATCTAACGATGTATTAAGAGGATTTGATACCTTAAACATTATTTTGTGAGCCTCAATGTCGGCTGACTGTCTCAAAGGCAAAGGTCCATTCGGGAATTCTCCCCGGGGAGTACTTATCGTTGAAGCCAATTGAGAATTTGTGATTTGATTATGAAATTTGATTGAAAAGACAATGGAATTTTGTCGGCAAACTTTTCAATCAAAGCGGGTTGCACCACAGAAAATTTGAAGAGCTGTCAAATTGACCAAATGACATTTCTTTTGAGGTGATTTTTAACAGGTATACTAGAACGTTTTTGGGGACAAACCTTTCCTGAATTTTAAAAAGAAAATCCTGTCCCGGTTGATCGAAAAAACCAAATTTACACTTTCTAGTGACATAAGTTTCTCTAAAACTAAATATTTCTATCTGCAGCACAAAACAAGAGAAGTTACAAGGTTTTTCTAAGATTCCAGGGGAAGTATATATCGGCTTTTAGTTTTCTGCCGTTTATTCGGATCAATTATCCAGGCTCTACAGATTATGGCAAAGCCGTCCAATCAACTATAAATAGTTTGGCCACGCAAACTAAAAAATTTTATAATGGACGAGATAGGCTAATTCTTTATGGTATCGGGTCCCCTTAAATAAATGATGAAAAAAGGGGAATGATCGATGGGGACAAATTAGAGGACAAAACAAGCAAACTGATACGAGTATGGTTGAACCATGGCAATGAAACAATACCCGACCCACACATAAATAAACCAGGAAAAATATTGGGTAACTCAACCGTTTTAGCAGAAACAACTTTCTGAAATGCTTCATTGGTCCATGAATTTGTGCTTAAAACGAAAGCTGCTATTTGGTTTTCATCAGAAGGCTGAAAAAGCAAGAGCAAGAGTAAGTTCAGTCGAAAATGTCATTTTCACAGTGGAATTTACCCGAAAGGTAATTTGGAGCTTAATTATATGAATTACTATGTAATTATTCTTATAAAAAATAATATAAAACATAATAAATAAATAATATAAACAAACACAATAATACATAAATTTGTTCTTAACAATCGAATCCTTCCAATGAAAGAATGCTTGCCCCACACGTAATTAAACCAAAAAACATTTGGAACACACAACTGTTCTAACCGAGTTTTTGTTACTCATGTATGAATATATGTATAAACATATACATAATGATTGAACTCCTAATCGAACTTATTATATCGAACTTAATATATATATATATATATATATATATATATATATATATATATATATATATATATATATATATATATATATATATATATATATATATATATATATATATATATATATATATATACATGGCAGTATATACACATGGCATATATATATATACATGGCAGTATATACACATGGCATATATATATATACATGGCAGTATATACGAGTATATATATATATATATATATATATATATATATATATATATATATATATATATATATATATATATAGAGTAGTAGAGTAGAATAGAGTAGAATATTTTTATTTATAACACGTACATAAATAAATGTCACAAAACAGCGCACATGCCTGGTGGCATACTTTAGCGCTGAAAATATTGCCAACGAAAATACACAGCCATTTTCTAACTAAATTTTACAACAACGAAAAAGAAAATCCTAATGAACAAAATGCTTAACATGTCATAAGATATTTCTTCACCAGTCTTAGAAAATGTCGCTTGTTGCTACATTCTCGAACTGATGCAGGAATTGAGTTCCAGATTTTTGGGCCAATGTGACGGATGCTGAATCCCGCTCTCGATGTCGGGCGAATTTCGCACGAAAAGTCTGAACGATGCGTAGTAGGATAATTATGAAATTGAGAATTAGTTGAGAAAATGCCGGAGAAATTTACAGGTAAATTACTATTTTGATAATCATGACAAATACTAGAGATAGAAATTAAATGAAGTTGGTCCAAAGAGAAAATTCCTGAAGTCCCATATAGGTGTCTAACTGAATATATATATATATATATATATATATATATATATATATATATATATATATATATATATATATATATATATATATATATATATATATATATAACGAGTATATATATATTTGTAATAAAATTGTATAAAAAGATTTCATAATTAAGCTGTTTTAAATAAATAAAATATTTTATAATATAAATAATAACTAACATATTTCACTAATATGTTACATCGCCGAAGATCAAAGCCTTTTTTCCATTCTCTATGGGATTGTCTACAATATACGTGCCAGTAACTAAGTAGTAACAAAAAAAAAAAAAAAAAAAATAGGAAAAAGAAATGATACCTCAAAGGAAGGCCAATTCATTCCCATATTGGCACCGTGGTTATTCGACCACCATCTTAGATCCTTCTCAGCATCTGCGTTCGCAATCGTATGATACAGCTCCTCATAGATTTGTGGTAATCTAAAAAAAAGTCATTTCCTATAAAAACCTAAAACGTTAACAGGTAACTCAACCCCCATTTCAAATAGAAATTAAAGATCCTAACCTTTTTCACTCCCCACTCTCAGAAGTTTAAAGACATCAAAGAAATTGACAAAAATAAGAAAGTGAAAAATAATACGATATAAATTTTGATGAAAACAAAGCTCCTGGTCGTATTTTATGGCAATTAAAAATCACCCTACTCGAGGATGAAATCAGAAATTGTACCTTTATCCAAATAATGCTCCTTAAAATTTAAAATTCAATCTTTTTAATTCAAATAAAAACACTTTAAAATTCAAAAACCTAAAAACTTAACAATTAAAATACAACAGGGGACCTCAGCCATAAGTGCACCATGACAACTTCTCAAAGGTTAATGCATAAACTAAACTTAATACTGAGTTTTTACAAAACGACTAAGAATGATTTTTAAAGTCGTCAAGGACAAAACCTATTTTCTTAACCTCCTCTCCCCCCGAAGCATATTAAAGACAATTTTTTCCACTAGTGATCCTACTTAAGTTCGAGAAAACTCAAACGAAAAGCAAAAAAAAGAAACATTTTTTTTATTCAGACTCTTCCAGTCCCAAAAAACAACCTTTAATATCTATTCTCCCATATCACCTTTTAACTGATCTTTGTAAAAAGTGATTCTTTTTTTTTATTAAAAAAGGCACTACAACTTTTAATTTCTGGTTCAAACAAGCTGTCTCCGAAAATTCTAGGACCTCTGGGTCGATACGATCACCCCTGGTAAGAAAAAAGGCCAAATAAACACGCATCCGTGATCTTTTTCTGGCAAAAAATACAAAATTCCACATGTTTGCAGATAGGAGCTTGAAACCTCTACAGTAAGGTTCTCTGACACGCTTAATCTGATGGTGTGATTTTCATTGAGATTTAATGATTTTTACGGGGGTGTTTCGCCCTTTTTTTGAAAATAAGGTACATTTTCTCAGGCTCTTAACTATTGATGGATATGAGTAAACTTATATATTTAAAATGAGCATAAAAATCCGATTCTTTTGATGTATCTATTGATATCAAAACTAGGTTTTTCAGTTTCGGTAACTATTGAGACGAGTCGCTCTTATTATACAGTTCGTTACCACGCACTGTTTGATAGAGTGGACTATATCATCTGTTCAGTCGGGCTATATCAAGGTTCAGTCGGGGTTATTTAATTTTAAAATAAAAGAGATAAACCAACTATAAACATACTGCTCTGTGCCAAAGGGCACATTGAGACCCATAAACATAAAAGATTTTTTTTACTAATAGGAAGTGCAGCTCTTTGACATAGGCACATGCCTCCTCGACAAATGAAAGCAATTAAATTTAAAAATAGGGTTCCTCCCTTCCTCTTTAGACCTAAAACTACCTGGCCTGAAAAAAAAAAAAATGTAAAAGTTCTTCCAACCGTTTGATATTAAATAATACTCCCAAGACCCGTGGGAGCTCCAACACCTTAACTGTCATTCCGTACTCTAACACATGCTACACCCGGAGGACAATGAGAATACACTGTTGGAGTTCGTCTCAGCTTCGTCAAAAGCAGATCGCAATATTTTCAACCATTGTTTTGAGATACCAACCAAAATAGATTGTGGAAAGGAGATAAACCTAGAGAAGAGCTTAAAAACATAAACTCAGTACGATTGAAGGTAAAGCGAACCAAGATGTTGTAAAGTAGACGACACGTTCCTCGAGGAAATACGGTTGATTATATACGTTGTTTTACGAATATTTTATTACGTTATTTTACGGAAATATGTTATTTTATTGATTATGCGAAGATTGCAAGATAGTTTCAATTCAGACGCATGGAGGTATCAATATTATTACAATAGAGTAGTAGCCCTTGTTAGGTGTAGCAGTAGTGCATACTTCATAGTAGGAGTAGTCAATATTAGACTGTTATATTCCATATTACCACAGACATTACCATTTAGACATATTATCATAGTAGAGTAGTAGTCCATACTCCATAGAAGAAGCGGTACATATTATGAGGAGACACAACAACGCAGGGCTGTAGGGATTAACATCCTTATTAGATTTAAATAATTATTAAATCGTTTTAGATTAGATTCAATCGGGTTTTATTAAAATAAACAGAAATAAATAAACATGAATTATATTCTCTATGCAAAAAACGCACATTGAGTCCCTTAAACTTAACAATTCCTCTTAATTACGCGTCACGGCTCTCGCTTCACTCTTCAACACAACCACATTCCTCATAAAAAAATTTCAACATCTAATAAATTCTCCCCTTCCTTCCCAAAAGCACAGACACCTTAACTCTACAATATAACAATATGGTAATAAAGGAAATAATAATGATAATAACTAAATAAATATAAAAAAAATTATTCATTAATTAACTCTATTTATTGAAGGTCAATCAGAAATTTATAAATTATATTTTTAAAAGATCCAAGGGAGCTTCTACATCTCAACTTTTGTAGAAGCATGTTCCACACTTTCGCGCATGCCTCATCCGGGCAAAATCCGATTGTATTGTAGGTATTCGTCTCACTAGAACGGTTGATGCAGATCTCGCATTCTTAGTACGTTGTTCAGATACCAGCAGGAACGGATTGTGGAAGGAAGTAATCCGAAAAAAATGAAAATGATAACTGAACGATACAAACATTAGCGATACATACGATAAATGATAAAGCAATACAACTAGAAGACACATTCACATTTCCAATTATTTTCAGGGCATGTCTGTAGGTTGGATCAAGCCTTTTCATATGGCCTGACAGTGTCAATATCACAGGAAACCTTCAACTCCACAACATGGGTGTGATGTAGGTAGGAGAGGTTTTCGTCAAGGAGTACACCTAGGTACCTCGCATAGCCCGTCTCTGGTCGGTTGATCATTACTAGAGAAGTAGTTAGTCATGATATATTTAGATGAAGAGTTCGAACCCTTGAGAAGAAGAGAAGGTACGATTTGTCGACACTTATTACGAATCGATTGGCATTCATTCAGACATAAATTTTTCTAAGAAGACCTCAAGTTTACTCTGGAGTGCTGACATGTTAGAGTCAGAGGAGGCCATTGCAGTTCCCTCCACGAAAGCAATAAGTTCATCAGATTTGCTCATACTGCTCGAAGTTTCTAGGTCACAGCATAATTTGCAGCACCGTGAAGCGTCGAATATAGGGTTCAGGAAACGATTTAGCTCATTCAAATGAACCAGGGATAACAGTGGACCCAGGAATGACCCTTGCGGCATACTGAAGTTGACGTCGATGTTATTCAGTGGATCTTCTCCTATGTAAACAAATGAATTACTAAGGTAATACCAGAACCATTGCAGTGCCTCTCCTCTAGACCCGATGTGCTCTAGTTTAGTTCATTCAAATGAACCAGGGATAACAGTGGACCCAGGACTGGTAATACCTGAACCATTGCAGTGCCTCTCCTCTAGCCCCGATGTGCTCCTAATGGAATCCCTTGATCCATACTGTCGAAACGCAAAGCAAAATAGCGGCTGGCACAAGTCCCATGTCAAGTGCCTTATTAATAAATAGGCTTAGTGATGCCAGAGCATCTTTCATCGAGAGTTCGGGTCGGAATCCAAATTGTCGTTGGAATCCCTTTACTTCAAAAAAAATTATATTTAAACGATTTTTTTTTTTTCAAGCATTTGAAATGTTTCCCGTAAATATTCCATGAACACTATGGATTTAATATTAGCTAAATTAATAGCCATTTGATAATCACTATAGATTTAAATAGTTATTGTAATAGTCACACGCTTTATATGGCAATTCTCATGCAATGCTCACGGAAGGGGAGTAAGGCTCGAACATTTAGCTATACACAAGACTGTTTTTTCCTCAAACGCATACGATCAAAATTTTGAGATAGCCATTTTGCTCAAAAGTCCAAAGGGCAAAAAACCATGCCTCCAGGTTTGAAAACCCCTCTTTTAGCACCCGGGGGAAGGGCTGTAAGCTACGCAAGTTGCCCATTGTTAAGATATAAGGTTTTTATGGAAAGGGTGGTCGAGTAAACTTTAGAGAAGGCTCATTTAATTGGAAATAATCTTCAGATAAATACAGAATTAGTTCTAAGGGAGAGAGGAGGGGAGGGTGGAGGTAGAAATTGATATTTAAGCCCCAGGGCCGTATCCAGGACTTTTGTTTAAGGGTGTTATTGTTTTCGGAGGTGGGGGGCACAAATAGAATTTTAAAAACGCATCAAAAATATGCTATTTAATTCCTCTTCATTTCTCGAAATATTTAGTCTACAGGAAGCCTACAGAAAATGTAAATAAAGTTAATTTTACACTAAATTAGACTATCTTCCAGAGCAATTTTGATATTACTCCACTAATATTTTGCTGCACAAAGATATATTTCTGCACTAGTGCATATATTTTCTCGAGGTCCATGACAATTGACTATCACAATGACTGCTTAATTTTTGACTGTACCGAAATTACCCAACGGACATTGGCAAAAAAATAAGATCCAAAAAAATGGTTTGAAGTACTCTCGTTGTTATTATGAATGTAAAGAGTAACATTGAACCCTAAAATGAGCAGAATTTATTCCGTATAGGAGGGGGAATGCCCCTTTCTCATCCCTATCTCCGCCTCATGGTCGTAGAAACTTCGGAGGATGCCCATTCGATTAAAAATTGAGAGTTCTAGTCCTTCTTTTGTAAATTGGAAGTGATTGGAGACAGACCAGCCTCTGTCCTAAAACTGTTTTTGACATCTGGTCCTTTTATTACCTCTTAGGACATCTGATAGACATTTTGAGGTACCTATTTTTAGGTACCTCAAAATAGGTACCTTATTTATGCTTTCTCTTCGGCCGCTCGATTTTGCGCAAGGGGGAAATTTTCCATGTGGGGGGGGGAAATTATCGGGGGTGAATTTTCTGCGTGAGGATATTTTCTATGGGGGTGAATTTTCCAAAGGAAGCAATTTTCCGGGAGAAGGTTTCGCGGGGGGGGGGGGATTTTCCGGGGGGAAGACGGCACCCGTTATCACTATGTTTTTTATCATTTATGTTTTTTTCTTCCTTTTTTCTTACAAATCATTTTATCGGCTCATCGTAAATCATTCATGCTGCAGAGTCCATAGTATTGTTATCATATTTTTACATAGTTTATCTGCTACTAACCTTAAAAGAATAGATGCACGAAAGCATATCTTGCTGCTTGTTATTGATTTCGGACATTCCCGGTACCGGCGAGTCTATGCCCTCTTCCCCGGTGACCTCAAATTTGACTGAGTCAAGATAAGACGTGGAACCCCTCAAGGCACCAATTTACTAAATCTACTTTCCCTTAAGGTAATAAATTACAGTACAGACAACATGGAAGGCCAATTGAAATACGCTGGCGACCTATATGGGCTTCTCAAGTTCATAGTAGATAAAACAGAAGCTATGTCTAGTTCAGTCCTGCTCTTTTAGCAGAATTCAAAATGTAGCACTAATAGTTTGGAGATCACGACAACAAAAATGAAATCGTAAGATTTGATCCACTAAAAGAATATTTTGTTTAAAAACTCCCTGTTTTTCGTTTGTTTTGCCAGCCAAAGTCTTAGGAGCAGGCCAGGATTTATCGATAGGCTCACTAGGCCTGGTCCTAGGGGCGCAAACTGCCAGGGGTGTAATAAATTATCACTGAGTGATTTTTTTCTTAACAAAACTGAACTGACGTGATTAATCGTCTAAGTGCCAGGTGCACTCTGCCGCCGCGCTGCCTATTCACAGAAAACTGATTGTAAACAATCAGTTTTACAATCAGTGGCCACAATCAGTGGAATTCAGTGGCCACTCTTGAACTGTCAGATGTCTCCCAAGAATGGCAGTTGAGAATTTGGTATCACCTCTCTCTTTCATTATTTTTGACTCATCAGTTGCGTTCTGTTCAGTGCTTCTACTGTCCCCACATTTTCAGAGATTTTCCCGAAAATCTCGCAAAAACGGAGCGGCAAAAACGCTTGGGCCTGGAAGCATCAAAGATTTAAATCAGGCCCTGCTTAGGAATTTATTATCAGCACTGATTGTTCTTTCCAGTTTGAATTTTCCTGATCATTTCACCACCGCTTTCCAAGCCAATATGGCAACAAAGCAAAAAAACGTCCCATTGACTACAAGTGACGACCCCATACTTGAAGAATAGTTTTTGCGCGTCAATTTACAATAGTCTTCCAAGAGCACGTAATACCTATAAACCCGTCTGTTGAGGGCTTTAAAAAGAAGTTCACCAGACACAACTACGGAGAGAAAACCTAGGTAAATAGTTTTACCCAAGCCCTATCAGGGCCCAAGTTCT